>NW_010389125.1:0-226 GCF_000710305.1 Buceros rhinoceros silvestris
TGTTAAGACTGGTTTTATTTCCCTCCTTTTTGGTAAAGAGCAGCTTCATCCCCAGACACCCTCCAGGGAGTGCCTGGCCTGCCTGTGGGCCCACATGTGCAGGACGCTGGCGAGTCAGGGCGTCCTCTTGTCTCCCCAGCACTCAAGCGCGCTCAGAGCCAGCTGAGCAAGTTCCCCAGGAACTTTTGCGTGTGCAGCGCAGCTTTGCCAGGAGAGAGGAGAGCCT
>NW_010389126.1:0-969 GCF_000710305.1 Buceros rhinoceros silvestris
CGGGTGGGTGCAGCGCTGTCTCCCAGCTGGAACTCCTTCTCTCTCTTCATCTGTTCGGGTTGGGAGGCGGGGTTTTGTTGTGTTTTCTTCTTCTTTTTTTTTCAGGAATTTAATTCAAAGTGTGAAATGTGAGGATGCTTCCAGCTGCCGTAGTGTCGGGGTGTGAGTGTCTGTTTTAAGAAAGAACTATTTTAACTTCAGGCAATCAAAATGCTTGTTCAGTTTGTGCTCACTGGAATTCCCGAAAGCCACAGAGTTAAAATCATGTTGGTTATTACTTTTGACCTAAGACTAAAGAAACCCACGCTGGTCCTGCCTCCTGCTCTTACCCCTCAGTTAAGCGTCAGAACGCCCTGGCCCAGGCTGCCGCTCGCCCTCCCAGCGGGAGCAGAAATGTGACGGGTTTGGAGCTGGGTGATGGGGATGTGTATTTGGTGCTGTAAGTCACACCAAATCCCTGGTGTCCTCACTTAAACAAATATCTTCAGGATTTCCCAAAATGGTGTGAGAAGTGACCCTTGGAGGCGATGTTCATCCGCACTGTGCTCCTCTGCCCAGTCTGGCCAAATGGTGATATTTGGTGTGACAAAGGACGTGGCTGGGTTCTCTCTGTGGAGAAGTCCAAAGGGAAGGAGTTCCTTCTCCCCGCTACGCCCTTTATGCCCAGGAAGAGGCAGAGAAATCTGATGTCGCCGTCGCAGCAGATGAGCGTGATGAAACAGGAGCTGAGGTGTGTCAGTCCGCGGCACCACCGTCCTCGCTGAAAGAGGCGGCGAAACAGAAATCCATCGACGTCCAAAGGGGGAAGCTCGTTTCAATACTCTTGGGGCCCGGGTTTGCTTTTCTCTTCTTTTTCTTGTTGGTTTGGAACTTCTACAAGGGTTGTTTACCTCCTTCGAAGAGAAGAGAAACCAGCTCAAAAGCCAGCAGTACGGCTGCCTTGGGAAGTGGGGCACTGGCTGCAGGGGG
>NW_010389126.1:1111-2545 GCF_000710305.1 Buceros rhinoceros silvestris
GGTCTGCGTGAGGAGTCCAGCCACAACCGACTGCGTCTGGAGGAAACGAGTCGGTGCTCGTGAGCTCTTCCCGAGGAGCACAGCGCGGGGCGATTCCCCGGAGAGTCGGGGAGCTGCAGCTCCCGGAGCTGCTGGGGTGAGGTGAGACAAGGTGGAGGAACGTGGAGTGTGAACCTGGGCGGGAGTCAGAAGCTCCGAACTGGCGATGACGAGCTGCGGTGTGTGTCACGTAGATCTGTTACCACGTTCTACTTGTAAAGGCAGGATCCCGTGTTCGGGGACCTTTTTGACAGGATAGAACCACCTGAATAAATTCCTTTCAAAATTTGACACTGATCCACTTTTCTGTGAGTGGGGGTTGCCCGATTAGGGGAATTAATACTGCCAGAGCTAGTAACACTTGGCGTGTAGCGCTTTCACCTTCAGACTGCCCGTGTGATCCACGAATAGCAACTCATTAGTCTCCCCATGCCCCAGGAGGGTGCCACGCTCCTCGTTTTACACGTGAGGTTAAATTACTTGTCACTGACCACAGTGAGTATCGGGGGCAGAGCCGGTGCTTTGTTAGAAGTTCCGGAGTCATCTTCCTGTATTTTCCTTCTGCCTTTTCCTCTCCTTGCAAACCACTTTCACGCCTTTATTTTTTCATGTGTTTTTAGTGACCTTTGGGATAGATCTTCCTCTCTCCAGCAGGGCCGTCACCTCACGGCCTGCATCTGTCGGAATTTATTTCTGAGGTGTCAGTATTCAGACATCGAATAGTCTGTTAAAGGCCATTGAAAGTTGAGTGTTTTCTCTGAGACACCTTTCTCTTAACTTTGGAATAAATGTTCTCCCAGGGTTTCTCGTCTGGGACATCACACGAGTTCCCGACGGCGAAAATCCCCGAACAGAAGGCTCTGCCACCTCTCTCTTGCCATGAAGTACAAGGCTGATGCCATGGGACACAAATGAGTCCAGTCTCCACCCAGCCATGGAGGGAGAGAGCTGCTTGGAAACGGGTTCTGCGGGGCAAGACCCTGCTCTCAGCGTCGACAGGAGCGCTTGGAACTGCAGACGGTGTGTGCGACAGAGTCACCTGGCTAGGGAGAAGGACCAGAGGAGCCGCTCGGTGTCTCCTCCCTTAAAACGTAACTAGGTGAGACCCCTCTACACTGGAGACAGTCGGTCTCTTCTTTTAGGAGTCAATTCTTCTCCCTGGATCAAAACATCCTTCTGTTACACCTCGTTACAACGAGTTCTTGTGTATTATGTGTGAAAACCACGGGGGGAAGTTGAGGCCACTTGCAAGAAGCACACGCAGGGATTCCCGTGTCTGTGAGGCTGCCACGTACCCCCAGCAGACCTGCGCCTGCCGGGACGGGGGTGGAGGTGGGAGCAGCGGGCAGCAGAGCTCTGCAACGGGTGCCTGAACCTCGGCAGAGCAGGAGCTGC
>NW_010389126.1:2793-3130 GCF_000710305.1 Buceros rhinoceros silvestris
GGACCTGCCTGGCTGTTACACCGGGACCTGCCCAGCCACACCCGGGGGACTGGATCAGCGCCAGAACAAGACCTGAGGAGCGTGATTGGTCTCACGGGTTGGGAGGGAGCATGTGTCCTCTGGGGCTCCTGTTCCCGTAGTCCCTCTGCCTGTACCAAAGGGCTCTCTGGCAGTCGGAGCTGCAGTCCCTCAAAACAGGACACGGGATGGAAGCGCCCACGCTTCTCCTGGGGGACACTTGCTCCCTTCCCGCAGTGGAAGGAAGCGCAGGAGGAACATAAAACCCCATTTCAGAACATCCTCACCAGGCTGCCAGCCTTTTGGCTGAGTTCAATTC
>NW_010389126.1:3283-5275 GCF_000710305.1 Buceros rhinoceros silvestris
CTGCTGATCTAATTACCCTCATTTAAACGCCTGAAATAATTAGCTTCTAAGAGAAGTCGTAGATAAGTTCCAGCGAACAGGTCGATGTGAAAGATACTGTGCCCTACTTTCAGCACTGTCTTTGGTACCGACTCAGTCCTTCTGTCGCTGGTTGCCACACCGCGTGTCGGAAGGACGGGGAATATGGGGCGAGGGGAGCCACCTCAGAGCCGGGGAGTCCTTGGGCCTCCCATCCAGCCGCCAGCACAGCTCTTCCAAGGTCACGCGTGACATCACCAGGGGCAAACCGTAACCCCAGCACGGGGCAGTAGTGTGGACACGGAGACAAGGAGTTACACCCCTCCCGGTGACTCCGTTCTGAACACGTTACAGAAAGGGTGGAGGTAAAACGCTGGAGGCAGAGGGTGGGAAGTGGTGTCACTGCTGCTGGTGTGGAACCCTGACAGAGTATTGCTGAGTTCCGAATGCTGCCACCACCTTCTATTGTAAATCCCGAGCGCAGAGCCTGCTATTTTGGTGCGAGTTCTGAAGTTATTAACTCGCGGAGAAATTAATGTGCAGAACTGTCCGGGATTAACAAAATCCCCCTTGGGAAGATTTCCTATTAAAGTGTACTGATCCGTAAGGGGCGTGAGGGGGAGCAGGACCATCCGGCAGCCGCACGGCTCAGCACCGCATGCCCCTGGGAGGCTTCGCGTTGGAGCGGTGGCACATTTTACTGGGGCGCTTTGGGAATGCAGCAGTGTTGGTGTTGGGGCAGGACTGGAGTGTACTGGTAGGGCTGTGGGAAAGAGCTTCCTGCCAAAGCCCCGTGTCGGGTCCCCTACCAGGCGTGTCCCTGTGAGACAATCACGCTGTTATTCCCTGCTCTCACAACTGCACCACTGGTCTACAACTTCAGAACTCTGACTTACAGCCCCGATGGGCTGCGGACAGGAGAAACGATTCACTTGCCCGGGACAAGCCACGCTGGTCAGTTCTGTCACACACACAACAGAACCAGTAGTGTTCACCCGCTGGCCCCATCCTTGTCCTCACTACGCATGGAAACATGGGGGGGACCCGCGTGGAGCTTTGCCCATGGAACAGAACACAGCCAGCGCCCGGAGCAGCTCATACGTAACACTGGAAGGGAGTGGGGGTGAAAAGACCCTTCCTGAGGCCAGGCTGTGGGTGCAGCTCTGTCCTCATGATAGAAAATGCTCCTGGTTCCTGGGCTGGCCTGTTCAGCGCCTGCCCCAGCCCTAGGAGTCCTCAGCCCGCGCTGGCTCAGCTGAAACGCACTCGTGAATAACATCTTTCTACCAGGCCCTGGTGTAGGGTTGTGATTGAGTCACACCGTATCCTTTTCTCTGATGAACAGATGAAGGACTTTAATCATTCCAGTACAGAGCGTGTTTTGTTCTCTCCCGTGAGCCCTCCCCGGTTGCTCAGCATCCCGGGGATGTGGGCACCAGATGTGGGCAGGGGTGTTTCCCAGGGGAGCAGGGCTGCGGTACCCCTGCCCTGCCCTGTCCTCCCCTGCCCTGTCCTGTCCTCCCCCGCCCTGTACTCCCCTGCCCTCCCCTGCGCCGTCAGGGCTGTCGGGGCTGTCGGGGCTGTCGGGGCTGAGGACGGCGTTGCCCCTCTGGCCACAGCAGCGGGCTGGGAGGGGCTGGGCCCTCCCCTGCGCCGTCAGGGCTGTCGGGGCTGTCGGGGCTGTCGGGGCTGAGGACGGCGTTGCCCCTCTGGCCACAGCAGCGGGCTGGGAGGGGCTGGAAAAAGGGGCTGGTCGCCCGTTAGCCACCCCGCTTCCCCCCGCCTTTTCTGCCTCCCTTCTTCCCGGGGCATTGTCCCATTCATAGAGACGCCTTCATGGTTCGTGTCCATTTTCCACGCGTCTCCGTGACTTCACCGGGGACACCGCAGCACGCCGCGCCCGGTTCCCATCGCGGATGTCTAGGCCGAGGCTGAAGAACACGATTCGGGGGTTTCACGGGTGACCAGCGCCCA
>NW_010389127.1:0-20517 GCF_000710305.1 Buceros rhinoceros silvestris
CCGCGGGGCCGGTACTTCGGCTTCAAACGTCCCCGTGTCCGCTCCACAAGCGCGATAGTAACAAAGACGGCACAAGTTTTCTTTACCCGCCCTCGTGCTTCTGGAGACACGCTGATTCTTCAGCTGGCCTGAGACATCCAGGGAATTCTTCCTCACTTCCCTAGCTCACCAGGAGAACCACCCGGGCCAGGTTTCTTGTGACGGCCCCTGATAGCCGTGTGCAGGAGCCAGCCAGGCTCTCAGGCTGCATCTTCCTCAACCCTTTCTCAGAAAAGTGTTTCTTGCTGGGACCCACCGACTGTGCCAAATGTTTTGCCCCAGGAGGTGGCTGCTGGTTTGCTATGATTTCAAGACAAAAGACACTCTGATTCTGCAAAGAATCATCTGAAATGTCATATAGAGCTGACACTATAAAGACAGAGAGAATAACATGGATAATGGTGAAACACTTGCCGGAGAGGTGGTAGATGCCCCATCTCTGGAGACATTCCAGGCCAGGTTGGACCCTGGGGCTCTGAGCAACCTGCCCGAATAAAGACATCCCTGCTCACTGCAGGGGGGGTTGGGCTGGATGAGTTTTGAAGGTCACTTCCCACCCAACCCATTCTGTGATTCAATAATCTTATGCCCTCTTGCTCCTCCTTTATTCCTTTACCACATTCTCACCCCCTCTTTCTGTGCCCTCTGACAAATCCCCTGCAGGGGTTTAGCAGTTAATCCAAATGTATCTATTTTAAACATCTACTTTTATGCATCATTATCCTGTTCTGAATCCTACTGTTGTGCTCAGAGGAAGAGGCTCTTCCTCTTGTCTAAATCGAGGGCTGAGATTTGGTTGTTGAAAAGTGGGATAAGGGTCTGTGCAGTACTGGAAGAATTCAGAGCACTGACCTGTAGGCAGACCTGGTGCGTTTAGGAACCTGATTGACAGGTCAGTCACAAACCTGGCACTTTTTATCATCCTCTCCTTCACATTCCACACAACTCCATTTTCTCATCAATTCCTCCCACACTCTCCTGCTCTCCACTTCCCTGGATGTGCATCCATGCATCCCACTACAAACCCATTCATCCATTCGCCTCCCCAGTTCCCCACATGCTCACTTTTTTCTGCCATTCACTCCTACTGCCACTAAATACAGCCCTCTCCGAATGTCCAGCTGCTCCACTCTCCTCACACAAATCCACGGATTCCTCCACCCATCATCCCAGACTGCTCTTTGCCTGCTCTGACTGTCCACCCTTCTGCCCATTTCCTTCTCTGTCACTATTGGTACCAGTGTCCTCCAGGTGCAATTATGACTGCTCAGGCCCTGATTCACACCGTGATCCATCATCACTTCCACCTTCCTCTGAATTAAGCACCACCACCCCAAGGAACCAGCAGGCATTTTTAACACTTGCCATTCCCATCCTAGGTTGCATCCTACTAATCTGCTACCAGGCTGATGAGAGAGGGGCAAAAAAGGATCCTGAAGTGGGATGTGAGGGTCATCTTGGCTCATGTATGTGAGGGGAGCTCCATATCCTGGAGGAAAAGACAATGGAATTGCCCATTTTTTTTTCACAGGGTCCTCATAGCTCTTTCTCACAGAGAAGCTGTCTTCAATATGATGAAGATGCGGCGAAGCGGAATCCTGGGTAAACAGTATCTCCGTAGGGGTGAGTTGAGGCCAGAAAGGTGCCACCTGTAACCAGCAGGGAAGATTTTAGGCAGGAGACTAATGTGGGAATGGTCTGATTCCTTGGGTGGTTGACATGCTCTGTCACCATGCTCTGGGAACTCAGGGCTGTGGCCTGAGTCAGCCATCACACCTTCTGGCTGGCAGAGCAAAAGATGATTTTTGTAAGTGATTCTTCTCACTCGTAGTGCTGAAGGCTTTCCAGGAAAACCATCACAAAGTGGGAGGATGATGAAGAAGAGATGTCTGCTATTGTGGGATGGGAGTGATACTCCTCAGTGCTATGATACTGCTTCACCTCTACTGTGGTGCTAAATCATCCTCTACTGTGTAGTGATACCTAGGTACATCGCTTGATTGGTGAATTGCATCATCCCCTCTGGGTGAACAATACCATCTCGTGTACACCATTCCCTTCCAAGACACTACAGCAACCCCTGTGAAGGTCTTATACCTTCCTTTGCTAAGTGTCACTCTATGCTTACTACAGTGTTACACCACTCTTGACTAAGACACTACTCCAATGCATTTTACCGTCAGGTTTGATGCACTACTGAGGCCAAACCTTGCCCTAAAATGAAATGTTCTTTATCTGAAACCAAGAGCAAAGGTATGGAGAAAGCTGCCTTTCCATGGGCTGCTGTCACAGCAGGCAGAGAGATCGTCAAAGCCGTCTTCCAACCAAATTCAGATCTACACATTTTTGGCCTCAGATAAACAATATGCTACAAGTACGACAGGTGAGAAAGGGAAGTTAGTGAGAAACATCTCCACTGCTGAAAATGAAGAGGAGATGAGGCAACTTCCTTTGACTCTGTATTTGAGGCCATGCTAAGTGCCCCTGATATGGTCCCCCTTCCCTTCCAGTAGTCCAAAATGAGTGGTGTTCTGCTTAAGTTGAAAGTAAAGCTCAGTTTTTTGGAGCATTAGTCTCAAAGCAGGTGGTGGGACATGCTCTTGTCTCTGAGATATGATCTGAAGGTTTGAGGAGCTGCAGGGCACCTCCTTCTATTTGCATGAAGCTCTGTTGTGCAAGTGTCTTATGTTACATGCTGGGGGACAGACATTCTCCTCTTAATGCCGTGGTAGATCTGGACTAAAATGAAGTATGGCACAGTTGGGCAATCTGAGGGCACAGCTGCATTGGGTTGAAAGGGATTTACAAAGATGAGGAACTGTGGTCTAAGGGAAACATGTCGGCAGCCTTAGAGACCTTTCATCACTATTTGTCAGCTTCTGCAGCTGGCATTTCTGTGGCAGGTTTGGACACACAACTGTTTCCCACCTGAAGCTGACACATCAAATTTAAAGTTTCCTCTGGGCAACCAGGGAGTCTGACAAGTGTTGTGTCTTCCTCAGGTTTATTCCAGAGAGGAATATGGTTCTTTTCTTCCTATACTGGATTGCAGCTGGACGCTGTGACAGTCAATGTAACCATCCAGGACTTTGTGGCCAGTGTGGTGTCCGAGCTGGTTTTCTGCAATGACCAAGTCTCTAGGGACATCATGTTCCTCTTTCCTGTGGACTCTCACACTGTTGTACACACCTTCTATGCTACCATGGGGGACACTCGCATCGAAGCAATGCTCTGGGAGAAGGAGGAGGTACTGGGATTGTGGTAGGACAGGGTGGTCTGTGGATTGGGATAAGGGTGGAGGTGAGAGAAAGAAACCCTATGGCGACCTCAGTGACACATTTTTCTCCCTTTGTGGCAGGCGCAGCAGCTGTGCAAAGCCACTTTAGGCATGGAGAATTTAAGATACCTGCAGGATCAGTGGGATCTTTGGGGTCCTGTGTTCGCTTGTTTCTTGGGAACCATGCCTCCTGATGGAGAGGTGGCCATCAGCCTGTGTTATTCCCAGGAGCTGCTGCTGCAGCCGGATGGAGCTGCCCTGTTTCACTGGCCTTCCGCGCTGTTCCCCCAGATGAAAACCTTCAGTGAGTGATCTCCCAGGTGTATCCCCCAGGAAGGACCGCACTGCTCCCCAACATCCATCTGGGGGGACACCTCCATATCTGCACACATTCCTCAGTGAGAGAACATGAATATCCCGCCTTGTACCTCACAGTCAGAAACAGAATCACAGAATCATCTGGTTGGAAGAGACCTTTAAGATCATCAAGTCAAACCGTTCCCCAGCACTGCCAGGGTCCATAAACCATGTCCCTCAGCACCACATCCACATGTCTGTTAAACCCCTCCAGGGATCGGGACTCCACCACCTCCCTAGGCAGCCTGAACAACCTGAACAATCTGAACAACCCTCTCTGTAAAGAAATATTTCCTAATATCCAACCTAAGCCCCCCCTGGTACAATTCGAGGTTCTTTCCTCTTGTCCTGTCACTTGTTACTTGGGAGAAGAGGCTGACCTCCCCCTCGCTCCATCATCCTGTCAGGTAGTTGTAGAGAGTGATGAGGTCTCCCCGGAGCCTCCTTTGCTCCAGGCTCAACCCCCCAGGTCCCTCAGCCGCTCCTCAGCACATTGTGCTCCAGACCCTGCCCCAGCTCCGTTGCCCTTCTCTGAACATGCTCCAGCCCCTCAGTGTCCTTCTGGGAGTGAGGGGCCAAAACCTGACACAGGATTTGAGGTGTGGCCTCAGCAGTGCCCACTACAGGAGGACAATCACTGCCCTGGTCCTGCTGGCCACACTAGTGCTAACACAAGCCAGAATGCTGTTGGCCTTCTTGGCCATGTTGCACCTGGGCATGCAAGTCTCCCATACATCCCACAGCAAAAGATCCCCGCAGATCCCTGTACAAAGCACAGTGTGTATCTGCAGATCTCTCACCACCACTTCTCTAAGCACTGCGGTGAGGGATGCCTCAGATGCCACATTTTCACCCTACCAACAAGGGACAGAGGAGACAGTGCTCCACCATAGCTGTCTAGGGTCCCTTCTTTCACTGTCTCACACCTCCTTCTCCCTGCAGACTGGCTATTTTCTGATGACGGCGCTGCTGAAAACCTACACTTCACCATCTGTCTGAAGTCAGCCCAGGGAGTGTCCCATGTAAACATCAACAGCAGCCACACCGCTCTGCGGTACACGGCTCCGGATCAGACATCTGCTGAGGTATGGCCCTGCCAGGTGCCAGAGTCCCACAGCGTGAGAGGTGGGGAGGAGAAAAGGGTCTGCAGCCTGCTGATACTCCTTAGGACTCCTTAAGCCGTTGGTTTGGTTCTCTTTTCTCCCCACACCCTACTTGTCCTCAGGTGTCCTTGAAATTGTCACCCTGTTTGCAAAGAGATCTGAAGTTGCTTGTGTATTACAGAGGGCCTCACAGTCTCAGTGCTGTGGTGGAGGGGAGAGATCCCAAAGCCCCACCAGGTGAGTGAGAAGGGTGCAAATGGCCATTAGGGTGAGGGTGTCAGGGAGGCTGGGGGCATCCGAGGGGGTTTTCAGGCAATAGGTCAGAGCTGAGACAAAAGCAAAGAGTCAGGGAAGGGAGATCCAGACTAAAACTCCTTCCTGTTTCCCCCCACACACTCCAGGTTCTCTGCTGGGAGACCCTGTGGTGATGGTGACACTGATGCCCAGCATTCCTGAGGTAGTGCCCAGTCCAGGCCAACTTGGGGAATTCCTCTTTCTCATGGACCGCAGCCTCTTCCAGGATGCACAGGTACCACTGGAGGAGGTCTTTGGCGGGGATTTTCCACACTGGTCATGCCCAGCTGGTGGAGGTAGAGGCGAGCTGCTCCACATGGGCAGATGTTCTGCCTAGCTTCCCCATGTGGCTGCCTGTGCCTCTATCTATCCCCAGAACACACTGCTCTTCCTCCTCAAGAGTTTGCCTCTGGGCTGTTACTTCAACATCTACAGTTTTGGGGCCACTTTCCAAGCCTTCTATCCGTGAGTTGGGGGTGATGATGGGGCAGGGCCAAAAGGTAAGAGTATGACTTTTCTAAGTGTAACATTGGGACAAGCTCTTGTTGGAGAGCAGTTATGGGGCAAGATCTGCTGGGGTCAGTGAAAAGGTTAGTCCTTTTTTTAGGGTGCTTCTGTAACACTGGTAGGGAGGTAGGGCTTTTCTAGGGAGTGGCCATGTGAGGGTGGCCATGGGCCAGGTTCTGCTCCCCTCTGACATTCTGGGTGCCCTCCCACAGGCAGAGTGTGGAATACACGCAGGAAAGCATGAGCAATGCAGTGGGGCGCATCTCCTCCATCTGCCCTGATCTGGGGGGCTGTGACCTGCTGGGCCTCCTGAGGTCTATCTACAGCACTCCTCTCCTTCATGGGCGCCCGCGCCAGGTACCAGGGGCCAAAGGGAAGGGGGTGGGTGTAAACAATGGGGTAAAGGTAGACCTGTGTGTGAGATATTCAGCTGGTGTTTGCACAGCAGAGCACCATCCTCAGAGCAGAAAGTGACACCATCTTTGGGGTGGGCATCTTGGGAGGGCTCTGCGGAATCTGCCTGCACTGGGGAAGGTGGATCTTCCTTGTAGGGTGCCTCTTTGTGCTGAGAGGTGTCCTGGGTTTAATGAAAGGACACACACAATCTCTTTTCCTGTTTCAAGGCCAGTGGGTGTGAGAGCATAAAGGAGCAAACGGGGAGGGCTGCCTGCAATTTAGGAGGGTGTCTGCTCTAAGGGGGTGCCCAGCCCTGCCAATCTTTGTTTTCCCTTCCTCTCTCCCTCAGCTCTTCATCTTCATCGAAAGGAAGATCTCAAATGAAGAGGAAGAAGTGATGACTGAGGTCTATCGTTACCGGGACCACCACCGGTAATGGGAGAGCCCTGCTCCTGTCCCCCAACGTGCTAACTCATAACTTTCCTCTCCCCCAACTGTCAGAGTCCTTCAAACATTCTTCCAGGTCCTATTTGCCCCAGATCTTCTCTTTACCTCGATGGAACTTCAGTAACAGCCCCCCCACCCCACTTTCCTTACCTCACTCAGACTGCCTATGCTTTTCATCTAGTGGGGCTCCTTTCCCAACCTTTTCCTGCTCTTCTAAGCACTTTTCCTCTTCACCCTCACCACACAATACACTCTGTGGGCCTAAACCCATTCTCACGGTCTCCCTACCTACCAGGTAATGTCTCCCACCCCAGAGTGAGTGGGAAAACTCTGAGACACAATTTCTACAATTAGAAGAATCCTTAACTCTCCAGACTTTGTTGTACCATTTATTGTGCTTCACACCTCTCACCTTTGTCCCAACTCTAACCTCTCCCACTTTTCCTGTACAGGTGTTTTTCTTTTCCTACTAACCAATGTGACAGCTTCCACCTTGCCCAGGCCATGGCCCTGGAGACAAAAGGGAAATGTGTGTGCATCCACTCTAGGATGGACATGACATCTGAGGTAATGACCCAGGTGTCTGGGCTTCCAGCACCTGTTCTGCTCTATTCAAAACCTCCCATGGCTCTCCTGGACATGCAAGGCAAACCAAATGCCACCATCCACTCCAACTTGGAGATCCTCTCCAACTTCCCTTACTGCACAGAACTGAGAGGGAACCCAAGTGGTCTGTGATCTCTGCTCTTCCTCATCAGGCAGTGAAATGCCTGCAGCAAGCTGTGCAGCCTGTGGCTACTGGGATCTCACTACATTGGGACCTTCCACCTGGCCTAGAGGTGTCAGTGATCAGAAAAGCTCCTGAGGTGATGTTCCAGGGACATCAGAGCTTCGTCTATGCCCAGATCTCTGGCCGAGCACAGGTAAGATTGATCCAGGAACCATATGCATTGGGGCAGGGCTTTCCAGAAAGTACGGGATCCACTCCCTGTTTCACCTCCATTAGACCTGGGAGAGACCACTGTCAGGGCTCTGTGAACCCTCTTTTTTCCCCCAGACACCACTGACTCTGCTCCAACGATGGACATCTGCTGAAATAGTAGTGCAGGGAGGGAATCTAGGTAGCCAGGTTGATGAACTTTTCTGTCTGATGCTTTCCCATGTATCACCAGGATGCAGAGGTGGATGAGGGAGTCGTTACCCTTCAGTACCATGTGGGCAGCCAGTCCTTCGAATACACGCTCAGGTTCCCACTGTCCCCATCATCAGATGACAGGTGAGAGAGTAACACACTTGCCCATGAGGCAGAGTGGCATTGGCAAGGTCTGGAGAGGGGACAGCACATGTCCTTCTTCTGCTTCCAAACCACTATAGCCTGAGGTGGGAAGAGAATCTGGTCATCACGTGCTCCCCGCTTCTTCCCTCTGCCCTGACCTTGGGAGACGGCCTGGCTGACCATTACCCCACCGCCCCCTCCTCTTTACATGTCTCATGCCCCTCCTTGAGGTGGAACCAAGGACTAACTCCCTGCCTCTGCAGGCTGCCTGTACACCGCATGGCCATGATGCACCTGCTGTGGAAACTGGCCTTGGAGGGGACAAGCAGGGCAGAGAAGGACTTTTGGCACAGCGCAGTTAAATCCAGCCTCATCCTGGGGGTTCCATCCCCCTTCACATCCATTGTGGCAGTACGTGTGAAACAGAGCGATGCCTCACACCATGGTAAGGCCAGAAGTGGTGGGGACAGGTCTGGAAGGGGCAAGCGGGACTTGTTGGTCTGATGCCTCTTCACCATTTGTAGCTCCCTGTCCTGAGGGCCTGACCACCCTTTTGCCTATCTCTAATACCTGTGACTCTAACCCCCACCTGCCTGCCTCTGTTCCCAGATTCTTTGCCTCCAAATTCCTCCATGTTGTTCTCTCCCTCTTGCAACCTGGTTCCATGCCAGCTGCTCTGGTTGCATGGCTGCAGGCCAGTGTGGTTCAAGTCCACCAGATTTTGGATGGTCCAGAAGTGCCAGATCTGCCTTGAGACACTTGGTCGCAAAGCCTCTGACCCTGAGGCATTCACCCAGCTTTCAGCATCCTGGAAAGGTAAGGGAGAAACTTCTTAGCTGAGCATTCTCAAAATGTGTTGAACTAGGGTTGAACTCCCCTTCAGCATTTATCTTCTCACCAGACTTCCTCATTATCATTGTGCTGGGAATGGATGGAGTGACAGGCAAAGCAAACTCCTACATCTCAACTCTGGCCTGGAAACTAAGAATGAAGAACTAGCAAGAACACAGAGCCAGCTAAGAGAGACGCAGAAGTTGTCTCAGTGGTTAGTGCAGCCTGCCAAACCCCCTGGTGCAGGGAGGTCCAGTAACTGTTCAGGCCTGCGTGGAGATGAGTGAAGGTGGTGCTGCTGCCACACAATGCCCTCTCCGGCTCTAACGGGTGCATTTGCCCTTGGTACATTGGAAGCCTCAGTCCAGACAGAGCATAAGAGGAAGATAGTGCTGTCTAGGTGTTGAGCTGAAGGGAGAGGCTGGTGCTTCTCTCTGGGGCCAGGGCCGAAGTACCCTCCTGTATGGCAGATGTGTTCTGGTCAGGGCTCAGACTCGCTACCTGAAGGGAGAAGTGAGCACACTGCACACTGTGAAGGTGAATGATGAGGAGATTGTTCTGGGCTTTATGGAAAGTCTGCAGAGGGAAAAAGCCTGAGTTGTGTGAAGTGAGGGGGAAGGTACCTCTGGAGACCATAGTCAAAATGGGGAAAGGTGGAGGCTTGTGGCTTCTGATGAAAGGGGGAAGGGTCCTGCTTGACCTGCAGACCTGCAGCTTCAGGCAAGGTATTTGCCTTTGTGAGGACAAACAAGGCCTGTCAGGGGAGGCATCCAGAGCCAGCTGAGCCTGAACCTAGTGTCCAAGCAGAGGGAGATGGGTATGGGAAACTCACTTCTGCAGGGGATGGAGACACCAGCGCAACCTCATGCTTCAGGAGGAGGTGTGTTTCTCATTAGAGGTCAGGACCAAAGAATCTGCAGAGACTGCCAAGGCTGGTCCAGGAATCAGAAAGGAGGAAATCTGCACAGCTGCAGAACCATGATCTCTTTAGGATGATAAAGACCTGGTGGAGTAATTCCCAAACTTGGAGTCCTGCAATGGATGAATACAGACCTTTCAGGGTGGAAGCTAAGAAGGATGGGTTGCATTTGATGCAAAAAAATGGCTTGAGAGCATGGAGATTTACTGGTTCATCACCTGTCCCAAGGAAGAGAGCTGGTGAAGAAGGATCACAAGCTCAAGAAGATCAAGATCAAGATCAAGAAAATCAACAAGATCAAGAAGGGGAGGTCGATGAAGCCATCTTTAGACAGCTGGAGAACATCACACAGATGTTCTGTGATGATCGTCATAGATCTTGACACTCCTGGATGGTTTTAACAAACCTCAATGCCTGCCAGAAAGGCAATATGGCTGGGAGCAGCAAGTCCAGGAGGTTGCCGTCGTGCACTGAAGCCTATTTTGTGATGCAGGTCCTTGATGAACCAGCTAGGAGAGATGTTCTGTTTGACCTGCTGCTCACAAACAAGGAGAAACTTGTTGAAGATATGAAAGTCAAGGGCAGCCTTAGCTGCAGCAATCAGGAGACTGGAGTTTACAATCCTGAGATGAGGGAGCAAGACAAACAGCAGGATTGCAACCCAGGGACTTCAGAAGAACAGATTTTGCCTTGTTCAGGATCCTGTGGGAAACCATTGTGCAGGGAAAAGGGTCCAACAGAGCTGGTTGGTCTTCCAGGACCCAGTCCAGTGGCAAAAATTCAAGAATGTTTCAGAAGGCCAGAAGATGGACATAGAGTTCTTTAGTGAGCTCAAACACAAAAAGAAATTAGGCAAAGATGGAAGTTGAGGCAGGCTGCTTGACAGCAATGCAAAGACATTGCCCAGACATGTAGAAATGGCATTATGAGTGCCAGAGCTCAGCTGGAGCTGAAATTTGTGAGGGAGGTGAAAGACAACAGGAAAGACATCTCTAAGCATACTGCCAGAAAAAAAAAAAAAAAAAAAAAACAAAGTGCCAGAGCTCAGCTGGAGCTGAAATTTGTGAGGGAGGTGAAAGACAACAGGAAAGACATCTCTAAGCATACGCCAAAAAAAAAAAAAAAAAAAAGCCAGAGGCGAGCGTGGGGCATCTTGCTCAGTGGTGCAGGGGATTCAGTGACAAAAGCTGTCATAGCCTTGAACTTTTGGGGCTCGGTTTTAACTGAGTAAGGTTTTCCTCAGGTCTACCAGTCTCCTGGCAGAGTCTCTATGAGTTTAGCAGTTCCCACAGTAGAAAAAGATAGCTAGGAATCATGTCGGACCTGCATGATTCCATGGGATCAGGTGCACCCAAAAGTGCCAAAGGAATTGTCTGATGTCACTGCAAGGCAGCGATTCTATCATCTTCAAAAGATCATGGCAACTGGAAAAGGTTCTTGATGACTGGAAAATAGTCAGACATCCCACCATCTTCAAGAAGGGGAGAAGAAGAGTTCAGGGACCTACAGGCCCCTCATCCTCCTCTGAGTCCCTAGGAATGATATGGAGCAAATCCTCTTAGAAGGACCATCCTGTATGGGTTTATCAAAAGTAAATCATGCTCGGCCAACCTCACTGCTTTCTTGGATGACATAACTGGAACTGTGGACAAGAGAAGGCAGTGGATTCTCTGTATTTACCACAGCCTTTGGCAATCTGCCAAAGTCTCCTTACCATCAGATTGATAAGATATTGTCTGGGTTCGGTGAACAATAAGGCTAGCGGAAAATTGGCCAGGCTGCTGGGCTCAAACAGTTCAGAGTATCAGCAGTTCAGAGCCCAGCCAGCGACCAAAACCCAGTGCAATTCCAGAGGGATCTCTCATGGTAGCTGTTGATACTGTTTAACATCTTCATTAATGACCTGGACATTAATGGAGGATGCACTCCTAGCAACGTTATGAACACCACCAAACTGTGAGCAGTAGGTGCATGGTGAGTACATGGAGGTCAGGGACAGGCTGGGGAAATGGCCTGACAGGAACTATATGACAGGACTGAACCAGGACTGGGACAACCCTGTGCAATACAGGCCCAGGGCA
Organism: Buceros rhinoceros silvestris; assembly: GCF_000710305.1. Classification (NCBI taxonomy): domain Eukaryota; kingdom Metazoa; phylum Chordata; class Aves; order Bucerotiformes; family Bucerotidae; genus Buceros; species Buceros rhinoceros. The sequence goes on from NW_010389127.1 coordinate 11,528, forward strand.
CACACGCTCAAGGAAGCAGCTCTACAGAGAAGGATCTTGGGGTCCTAGTGGACAACCAGTTGAACAGAAGCCAGCAGTATGCCCTTGCAACAAAGAAAGCCAAACACATCCTGGGCAAGAGTGTAGCCACAAGGTGCGGGAGGTGACCCTTCTCTGTTCAACACCCGTGGCCGGCCTGCCTCATGGGGTGCCGTGTCCAGCTTCTTCTGCTTCCATTACAAGAAAGGTGTTAATGTGCTGGAACAAAACTAGTGGAGGGCCACCAAGGTGAGGGGGATGAGCACACGGCATTTGAGGAGAGGCTGAGAGAGCTGCATTTGATCACCTTTAAGAAGAGGATACCTTATTTCGCTCTACAATGGGCTGACTGGAGGAAAACGGAAAGAAGCCAGAGGCAGACTCTTGCAAGTGCACAGGATGAAGGTGAGAGGCTACAGAGACAAGTCAGAACAAGGGAAATGCTGAATGGGTATGAGGACAAATCTTTATTTTTAAATCATAAGGGTAATAAAAAACTGGTGGAATCTCCGTCCTTAGAGTTATTCAAGACTTGAATACACAGATGTCCAAGCAAGCTGTTCTCATGAGACCTGCCTTGAGGGATTTGGACAAGATGACTTCCAGAGGTACCTTCCAGCCTCTGCATACCTTTAGGCCAGCCCTAAATGACTCCTAGTCCTGCTCCAACTACTCTGTGCCCAAGTGCTTCTTCTTCTGCCCATAAAAGCACATAAACCTGAGCTCTGGAACTGAGCCGTGCCTGGGATTATAATGCCCATGGCCTGTGCTTGACCATCCTCATCTTCACTCTCTTGTGATCCAGTGCTGCTGTAGCTCCAAAGAAGTTTCATATCTTGCAATTTGGAAAGGAAGAGCTTATGCTGAGGCTAGTGGGTTTAAGAGTGAGCAATGGATAAGGAACCCTGTGGGGCCCTCAGTGGTGAACGTGAGCCATAATGGGGGAAGTGGCAGGGAAGAGTTACAATTGTGATGGTCCACCATAATGGGGGAAGTGGCAGGAAAGATTAACATTAGTGATGCTCATGGGTGGAATTAAGGGTGTGAAGAGAGTAAACTAGAGCATATGGGATGGATTTTAGGATACTTACGAGGGACTGGGAAGATCTGTGGATGCTCTGGAAGGTCTGGAAAAAGTTCAGGATGCTTGTGGAGCACTGGAAAAAAATATGGAAGTCCAGAGAGGATGGAGGACAGTTAAGTATACCTGTAGAAGGCAGAGTTTAAGGCTATGAGCTGTTGCCTTTCTCATACAAGCCCTGTGAACGTTTCTGTCTTCCAGAGTGGGAGCCTTCTCCTGATGTGCAGATGATGGAAGATCCACCAGCTGACAGCTGGGACTGGACAATTTCACCACTGTCAACAAGACTGTGTGACTTCTCCAAGCTTAGGGTAATGGTGGCACTCCAAAAAGCAAATGGCTCCTGGGCCTTCACCACAGCCCTGGCCTCTGCCTTGGGGCTCAGCAAGGCTGATGTCGAGGGACGACGGCCCAGTGAGGTAGGTGGATTAGGGGCAGGAGTGAGGCACTGTCATGAGCTGAACCTTCCTGTGCTCCAAGTTTCCAGTCTGAGCTGAACTGAGAGGAAGAGATCAAAGGAGCCGGAATACAGAGCCTCTCTTCTTGTGGAAGGCAGGTGTGGAGGGTGTGGGCTGGAATCATCAGAGGCACCTGGGAACTTTTAAATTTTGAGGACTTCAGAAACTTAGAGAGCTTACGTGTATGTGGGGAGGTCTTGCTTTTTCCACGTGCCGGTTTAGGTCTGATCTTTCTTTCTATTTCTTCCCCTTGGTTGTTCCATTTTCTGCCCAGGGTGTGCAGGCAACTGCCTGGGCCACGGTTTTGGCCTTAGTCTGGTTGCACCAGTATAAATGGAAGGTACCTTGGTCAGAGCTTCTGGAGGCCAAAGCTAGTAGATGGCTGCAGAACCAACCTGGTAAAAAGATTTTGCTGGGAGGAGTCATGCTCTGGGCCTTTCCCACCCAATCCACAAGCTGACACCTCTTGACCCATGCTCCTCTTTCCCAGTGCTCCTGCACACCAGTCTATGAGACTGTCAGTACTCACTGAATTCCCTTACTGAGCTGTGGTCCTCCTCTGTTTTTCTCTTTGCTTGCAGAGGTCCAGCTGGACGAATGTGTGGAGGCAGCAAATGCCCTGTTAGGCTGCTTCGTGGAGCCCAGTGTCTTCAGGACTTGAACCTACCCTGCTGCTGGGGCTGAGCAAGAAGCTGGGTGGAAACACAGCCGGGAGAGCTGACCCAGACTGGCCAGAGGAATGGATCACGTACCATCAACATCACCCCTTGTGGGCGGGAGGGAGGGAGGGAGGGAGTGCTTAGTTGCTGTCTGAGGCCAGCTCACCACAGCTGGGTGTTCTCTGATTTGCTCTCCACCGTAATGTGGCAGTTTCCTCTGGATACTGAAAAATGCTCTGTCTCATTTTCCCACATTCTGCTTTTCTTTGAGGTTTACCCGAACAGTCATCTGCTCAAAACGCCAGACTTCAGGAAGAATAATCCTGTTCAGATACTACAGAATCTCCTTCGTGACTCTCTGTCTGTCTGTCTATTTACCTACCCACCTACCTATGCATCTTTCTTTCTGTTTTTTACAGAAAGACCAAGGTTGTTCGGTTTTGCAGTCACTGATTCACTCATCCTCACGAGCTAGAGGACTTTTTTTTCCTTTTTTAAAAAATAATGGTTTCTCAAATAAAAGGGTAGATTTCACTGTGTCACTGCAGTGGCTGCCGTAGGTGCCCTGTGCCATTGCAGCTGTTCTGAGGTACCTGAAACAGCTGTCGATTGGGAGGCAGGATATAAGGGACTGATTTTCTGAGGTGACAGCTGGAGAATGAGTAGAACACCATGTCACACAGGATTCAGTTGCCTATATATGGAAATCTAGTGCCATTGATGATGTTCTAGGATTTTCAAGTGTATTGAGTTCACAGTTTAAGGTTTTGCTAGTGGGGAGGCTGCAGAGATGGTTCAAAACCAGACCCACTAGCCAAAGCTGAGCCAATCAGCAAAGCTGGTGGCATCCCTGTAAGACAATGTATTTAAGAAAAGGTAAAAAATGCCACATGGGGAGAGCAGGAGGGAGAAAAACAGTGAGAACAGAAGTGCAAATACCAAGGTAAGAGGTGTTGTGGTTTAACCCCAGCCAGCAGTTAAGCACCATCAGCGGCTCACACACTCTCTGCCCCAGCTCAGTGGGATGGGGGAGAAAATCGAAAAAAAGTGAAACTCATGAGTTGAGATGAAGACAGTTCAATGGGACAGAAAGGGAAAATAATAATAATAACAACAACAATAGTAATAATACCCAAAACAAGCGGTGGCCAATACAATCGCTCACTGCCCGCTGCCCGGCAAAATCTCTGAGCCTTGGTCAGTACCTTCAGGCCGACTGCTCCCAGTTTATATTCTGAGCATGACATCCTATGGTAGGGAATGTCCCTTTGGCCACTTTGGGTCAGCTGTGGCCATGCTCCCTCCCAGCCTCTTGTGCACCTCCTTGCTTGCAGAGCAAGGGAAACAGAAAAATCTTTGACTTTGGCTAAGACTACTTAGCAACAACTGAAACATCAGCATGTTACCGACATTCTTCTCATGCTTAATCCAAACCAGGCCACTATACCAGCTACTGGGAAGAAAATTAACTGTCCCAGATGAAACCAGGACACGGCGGGAGGAGGAGGTATTTCCCTGCAGCCCATGGTGGGGCAGATATATCCACTGCAGCCAATGGAAGACTCTATGCTGGAGCAGATGTGTGTTTGCTCAAGGAATTGCAGCCCAAGGAGAGGACACATGCTGGAGCAGAAGAAAAGTGTGAGGAGGAAGGAGCGCCAGAGAGATGGTGCTCTGTATTGATCATGGCCCTCTATCCCCCATCCCTTCTGTACAGATGGTGGGGGTTCAGGAGTGAAGTTGAGCTTGGGAATAAGGGGACATGGAGGGAGGGTATTTTAGTTTCTCACCATCCTACTCTATTTTTCATTGACAATAAATTACACCAACCTTCCCCAAGTCAAGTTTGCTTTGTCTGTGATGGTAATTGCTGAGCAATCTCTCTGTCTTTGTCTTGAACCATGAGCTTTTTCATTTATTTTTCTCTCTCTGTCCTATTGAGGAAGAGAAGAGAGAGAGCAGCTGCGTGGGTGTCTGGCAGCTAGCCAAGGTCCAGCCTTAAGAAAAACTAACTGTATTTTAACCATGGTTATTTTTCTGCGTCTACACTTCTTGTGGTGATTCAAGCAGTCGAATCTCACACTTAGGATTAGATCAAATTTACACCATGTGCAGGGACGATTCATTCATGGCTTGGCTTCGCGAATGAAGATCCCGCCCCCACGAGCAGCGTTCGCTCTGTCTCTCCACCCCTGACCCTCCTGCCCCAGTTCCTCATCCTCTGCCCCTTGCTCTCTCTCCCCCTTCCTCTTCCACCTCTCCCTCCGTCCATCTGATTGTCAGTCCGTTCCTGCTGCCTCCGGTGAGTGTCCGCTGGTTCCTGCGTCAGCTCGTTTCTCCGTCCTTATTCTCCGTTCGTTGTCCCTGTTCGCTGGGGAGAGCTTGTCCCGGGCTAGTCCATTCCCCTGCCCATCCCTCACCCCTGCTCCCCCGAGGACTTACACCTTATTTGCCCTCTCCGTGTGATGGTGGGGTGGGGGTTTTTCTGGTGCCCCCCGCCCGGCCACGCCAGTGCAGGACCGGGGGAAATTGAGGCAAATGTGTCTGAACCAGGGGGAATTCTGTGGATGGGTTTGGGGGGGAGGGTGGTCCCTTTCGCCTCCTCGTTCTTGGCTGGAAGACAGACAGGTGTCACTTGAACTCCACCCTCCCCCCAGTGCCTTTCTGGAATTTGTTCTGCAATCAGGGAATACCTGTCCCTGGACTCATTTCTCTCTCATCATGTTCCCCCTTATTACCTGGACTTTCAACCAGCCCTCACAAGCTATGATTACAGCATCCAGAAATCCTCAAAATACTAACACAGGGTTTATTTTCTACCCCAGAGCCTTCGATGGCTTCCTGGACCTCCTAGTGTCTCAAGGTGCATATGGGGCTTTTACTAATGGAGTCACAATTCTGTAGCAAGTGGTGAGACACTGGAACAGGTTGTCCAGAAAATTTGTGGATGACCCATCACTGGAAAGGTTCAAGGACAGGTTGGATGGGGCTTTCAGCAACCTGATCTAATGAAAGATGTCCCTGCTCATTGCAAAGATGAACTTCGATGGTCCCTTCCAACCCAAATCATTCTCTGATCCCATGATTCTGCAGGGATACTCCTGGTGACACTCCAGTGCTTGTGAATTGCTTTCACACCCTGTTCCTGCTATCTCCCCTTGTTATCCCTCAGTTCTCATCAAGCCTCCCCCATGGTGGGGGTGGGGTGCAGATCTCCTCAGTGCAGAGATACTCCTGGTGACACTCCAGTGCTTGTGAAGTTCAAGGACAGGTTGGATGGGGCTTTCAGCAACCTGATCTAATGAAAGATGTCCCTGCTCATTGCAAAGATGAACTTCGATGGTCCCTTCCAAACCAAATCATTCTCTGATCCCATGATTCTGCAGGGATACTCCTGGTGACACTCCAGTGCTTGTGAACAGGGATTTCTGAAGCCCTGGGTTTGCTCTGGCTGTACATGGTGGCTTGGGGCTTCCACCTGTATGTGTAGGACTGGGAAATGACAAGAATTTGTCACCAAACAGGGTCTGCCTGGTGGTTCCTGTGGATCTCTCCTCTTAACAGGAGACCCTTCTTGCCTGCAAGTCTCCAGAAATGTGGCGTCAGACCTTTGGACTTCTAGAAAAATCCTACAGCCATGAGAGTGAGCTGGGGATCAGACAGCTTAGGGACGTCTGGGGGTTGGGAGATGCTCCCAAAGGGGCACAAAGAAAGGAGGACGATAAGCAGCTGCAGGGGGAAATACCTGGGCTGGACCTTCCCAGAGTGAAACAAGGATGGGAATGGCCATGAGCTCTGCAGGAAACGGGTGGGAACAGAGGTATGGGGGAAAGGGGAAGCTGGGGGTGGGTGTCAGACACTGTTCTATGCCTCACATGAGAACCTCAATAATATTGGTCACCTAGTCTTGGTTTCCAGGGTGGGAACAGCCACATAATTGAAGCAGCCCCAACCCCCCTCGTGTTGTCCACACGTGCTGATGGACCGGTTGCATCTCTCTCAACAGCAACAGCGTCCTTTTTGCTGGGGAGGGAGCTCCACGTACCACTGTGCATGGTGCCTCTCTGTAGTGCTGTGGTGGATGTGGTGATCCAGGACTATGTGGCTGATGTGGCCTCCGAACTCATCTACCAGAACATGAGTCAGACCTCTGGAGAAGTCCTCTTTGTCTTCCCCCTGGGCCCCCACATGGCCATCTACTCCTTCCAGGCCCACAGTGAGGAGGCCAGGGTCCAGGCCATGCTGCAGGATGAGGTACCAGCATCAGGGACAAATGGGTGAACCTCCACAGTGATGAGCAGCCCCTGGCCTGCCTGGTGATCAGCATTCTGTCCTCCCCTTCTCACCCAGGCCCAGCAGCTGCACGAGGCTACGGGGGGCTGGGACGATCTGGAATATCTTCAGGAAGAGTCTTGGCAGTGGGGTGAGGTGTTTGTCTGCTTTCTGGGCACCCTGTCCCCTGGCAGGCAGATGGTCGTGACCTTGCGCTATGTCCAAGAGCTGCCACGGGACCCAGATGGAGCAGCCCGGTTTGAGCTGCCAGGCACGCTGCATCCCCACACAATATCCTTCCGTGAGTGACCCCACAAGGAACCTGCCCCCATCCCCACAAGGGCCACAGACTCCCCACGTACTTTACAACCAGACCTGATGCAACTTCCCTTTGCACCCTCAAGGGCACCCGCACTTTTCCCTCACGCAGCCCCTGCACAGATCCATGTGTCCTTCCTCGTGCCCCATGAGGGGATCCCCAGCTCCCAGACACATTGCCCAGAAACAGACTCATGGACCCCTCCACACCCCTGACTGACAACCCCCAATTCTCTCCAGATGTTCTGTGCAGGGATGCCAGATCCTGCCCTCTCCATCCCTTCCCCTGCAGGGAGAGCCTTTGCCCTCCCCAGTGCCATGTTTCTTCCCGCAGCCTGCAGCTGTCTCACCGACAAGCCTACCTACAGCCTGCTGCTCACCGCCAGCCTGCAGTCACCCCGCGGGGTGGCCCATGTCCAGGCCAACTTCTCCCTCACCCCGTTGGTCTACACAGCCCAGGACCACAGCACTGCACGGGTACGGCCTCCTGAGCGCCAGGATCCCGGGGGCACCTGTGGAGGGGGCTCATCGCTGAGGAAAGGGGATCTCTGGGATCAGTGCCTGTGCTCCTGGCCCTACAGGGGGCCTGGTCCCCTCCTCCTGCGTCTGACCGTGCACCGCTTCCCCAGGTCTCAATGGCTGGCAGCGCCCCGAGTGACCAGGATTTGGAGCTGCTGGTGTATTTTGGAGAACCCGCTGCAGTCAGTGCTGTGGTGGAGAAGGGAGACCCTGAGGCCCCTCCAGGTGAGCACATCTGGGGAGGGAACATGGAGGCACCTCAGGGCTGCAGGAGGCCTGGGGGCATGGGAACACAGTGGGGATTCTGAGGGGCAAAATATCCTTGGACACTGGGATGGCAGTGGGAGGCATTCAGATGGGATAGCTGGTGTCCTGGGGCTCCAGGGTGAGGTGCTGGGGACGCTGGTGAGGTACCAGATACAGCAGAGTGTGCATGGGGAGTTCTGTGTCAGGGCTCACTGGGCAGCTCTAGTGGAGGCACTGGCGTGGAATACCCGGGGCACTGGGCTGTGCCATTGGCGGGCAGTGCTGTAGGGTATTGAGGTACCAGTGCGGGGCTCTGGGATGGTGGAGGCTGAAAGCACAGTGAGAATCTGGATGAGGAGGAGGGTCCCTAACTGGCCTTCATCTCACCTCCTACCTCCTCCAGGGTCGCTGCTTGGTGACCCCATGGTGGTGGTGACGCTGGCACCCAGCATCCCTGAGGCAGTGCCCGGGAAGCACCAGTCTGGAGAGTTCATCTTCCTCCTGGACACCACTTTTCTTGAGCACACACAGGTACCGCTGAGAGTAGGGAGCCGGATGAGGTGGAGGAGCAGGTTGAGGGGGAGCGGGCCAGAACGGACATTTATGGAGGGACAGAGATTTGCGGGGGGACTGTTGGGGCCTGAATTGGTCCTGAAACCTCTGGGGTGCCATGGAGAGTTCAGGGCACTGGCTCCCGTCATCCAGGGGAGTTCAGAGGCTTTAGGAGGACCAGACTGTCCCCCCCACCAGCACCTCCCAAGACCTGCCTGCTCTGTCTTTCCACAGGACTCCCTGCTCTTCCTTCTCAAAAGCCTGCCCCTGGGCTGCTACTTCAACATCTACTGCTATGAAGAGACCTCTGTTGGCATCTACCCGTGAGTCAGCGTGGGGCAGGGGGGGCTGGATTAGGTGCTGGCGGGTAGGACTGGATACTGTGGGGCAGGGCTGGGTGCTGTGGGGCTGGAAGGGGTGCTGCTGTGAGGCAGGGTGAGATGCTGGAGGGCAGGTGTGCCTGCTCTGAAATCGGCTGGTTAGTGTGGGGCCGCGTTGGGTGCTGGAGGGCACGACTGGCTGCTGTGGGGCAGGGCTGGGTTCTGGGGACTGGATCTTCGTGGCATTATGGGACGGTACCTCTTGGGGTTCTCTTGAGCAGAGTCTTGTAGGACCTATGAAGCCAGGTCTCGTTAAGAGCTGCTGTGGGGCCGGGACTGGCAGAGGACCCTCGGGCAGAGCTGTGGGCAGTGCTATGGGGCAGGGTCTGAGGGAGCACCAGGGGCACACTGAGCAGTGTCCTCTCCAGACATGCTGGGCTCCCTGCAGGCAGAGCGTGGAATACAGCCAGGACAGCCTGACTGAGGCCATGAGACGCATCCCCTCCACCGGCTCCAGTCTGGGAGACACCAGCCTGCTGGGAACCCT
>NW_010389127.1:20611-22409 GCF_000710305.1 Buceros rhinoceros silvestris
TCGGCGGGGGAAACCCCAGCCCGCGGGTCACCCTCCGCTCCGTCTACAGCATCCCGCGCCCCTGTGGGCACACGCGCCAGGTCTGGCTGCAGGGGCATGGAGGGGTGGGGGGACAGGCGTCCCAGTGGGGAGAGAGGACACAGAGGTGAGAGTGGAAGGAGCCACCCAAGGTATGTGGTGGTCTCAAAGGAACAAGAAGGATACTGTGGGGGGGCGGGGGGAATGGAGAAGTGGGTCTCTTGGGGGGTTTGTGTCCCTGAGTGGACATCCCTCCCTGGGGTGGTCTCTCTGCAGCGGCCTCTCGCCTGGGCCTCTCTCCCCGTTTCAGGGGGCTGCTCTCCACATTTTGGGGTCCCCACGCAGGGCCCCAGCACTCATGTCCCCTATCTCCCAGCTCTTCATCTTCATGGCTGGGCCACCCCCTGACAAGGAAGCCATCGCAGCTGAGGTCTGCCGTCACCGCAACAGCCACCGGTAACAGGGACTCTCTGCCCCCTGTCTCCATCGCCCTTCAGCTGTCCAGTCATTCCCACCCCTGAGGAGGCTCCTGTTCTCCAGTGCCTGTCCCAATCCTTGGGCCCCTCCAGCATCCCAAAGACCCTTCTCACCCTGCACAGCTCTCCTGTGCCAAGCTCCCATGCGGGAGTCTTTGCTCGCTCTTTCCACAACCAAGACAACCTTCAGAGTGAGCAGGGAGACTGAGGCACAGGGCTGGTACGCATTGATGTGCCCCCAAGCTCTGCCCCAGCCACACCAGACTGACCCCAGCTCTGCCACAAGTCCCAGCTCTCCTCTGCCAGGCCCCTCTCTAACCCCAGCTCCAAGCCCATTCCCTCACTCCCTGCTCTTCCTCCTGCCCCCTTGATCTGCACCCCAGCTTTGCTGCCCCAGCTTTAACTCCAGCCCATGTCCTCCAGCTCTGCCCTTGCACCCCCCTCTGGCTCTCACTTCTGACACCTTTGCCTGCTTCCCCTGTAGGTGTTTCTTCTTCTGCTTCTCTGAGGACAGTGCTGCCCTGGCTATGACCCTGGCCAGGGAGACAGGGGGCGAAGCTACCTACGTCTCCTCTGACAACTCTATGACAGTTCTGGTAGGAACCAGGAGCCCTGGCAGGTCCCTCTATCCCACAGGCAACCTCACTCCCCAGAACCGCCACACCTGGGCTGTCCACGCACACTAGCGGAGACCCAGCTGTCCCAGGAACCAGGCACTCGGGCTTCCTCTGGCTCCACCCCAGCCCCACCCCACTGAGAACCCAGATGCCTCTGCTTCTGCCCCATCCCAACCTGCAGACCTGGCTGTGCCCCTAGCACCCCCTGGGACAGGCCACACTTCCCCCCGTCCCCAGGGAACCCCGACGCCAGGGGCCGTGGGCTGAACCCTGGGGGAGCTGCCAGCTGTGGTGTCCGGCCCTCTGTTCCCAGGTGTTGAGGTGTCTGAAGCGGGCCCTGGAGCCAGCAGCTGAGGGAGTGTCTCTGAGCTGGGCCCTGCCCCATGGTCTGGAGGTTGAGGTGCTGGGGGGCACCCCTGAGTCCATCTTCCGGGGTCAACACAGCCTCCTCTATGCCCAGATCCGTGGGCAGGCACAGGTGAGAGCTGGGACTACAGTCACCCCCAGTTACTTCCCAATAGCCTCCCAGTAACCAGCAGCGATCTTGCAGCAACTTCCCAGTATCCCCGAGTAACCATCTAGTGTCCCCAGTAACCTCCAGCACCTTCCCATGTGTTCCCAGGATCCAACGGTGGCCAAGGGGGTCCTGACCCTGCAGTACAGCTTGGACGGCCAGGACGTCACTCG
>NW_010389127.1:22559-23689 GCF_000710305.1 Buceros rhinoceros silvestris
CGTACGATTGAAGTCCTGCTGTGCCCACAGGGAGATGGACGGTGAGGGCTGGTCCCACGGGAGGGTGCATCCCCCTCACCCCTAACATGACCCCAGCTGAGGGAGGGACCCAGATAGCTCGAGCACTCCCACCTTCCACACACAACCCCAAGCTGCCAGAGAACCGGCTGTCCAAGCACACCCTCCATGCTGGCTCTGACCCCACAGGGGTGGGACCCAGGAACCTGGGCATCACCTCCCTCCAGAGAGACGAGGCCCCGAGCATCCTGGTCTTCCCTCTGTCCACCCCCAGCCCTGACCGGAGAGGACCCAGGTGCCCAGGCTCTCTCCCTGTCCACCCCTCCCCAGCATGGAGACGAGCCAGGTCAGGCCTCAGCCCATGTTGCCAGAGGCTGTGAGCGGATCGGGGGATGAACCCAGGCGTCGTGCAGTTGAGATCAGCCTCGCTTCGGGCATCATCTGCCCCTTTACCAGCTATGTGGGGGTTCGCACACCACAGAAGGCCACCTGGCACCGAGGTAAGGAAAGACACTGGTGGAAAGAGCTGGTGGGGCAGCTCCACGGGATATTCTCATTCCCCTGGAGCTGGAACCCCAGCCCCAGGCCACCCCCACTCTCACGGGGTGGGTCCCATCTCCACCAGATGCTTCTCTTCCATGTGCTTAATCCAGCCCCTTTCCCTGCTTGCCCTCAAAGGGCCCCTGGCACTGTTGCCACCCCGCCAGTCACTCACCCGCTGTCAGATCCTTGAGCTTCGTGGCTCACAGGGAGGCACTTCCTGCTATCTAAGGACTGTCTGGGTCCCACCCGGCTGGCTGACAGCAGTGCAGCAGACACAGCTTGCCCTCCGCCGACTCACCCACAGCATCATGACCCTGCCCTGGCAGGGGGCTGGCTCAAAAGGTATGGGACAGTCTAACGTCTTATGGGAGGGTTATGCTGTCATGTCTTGCTCATGGCGTGGAAAACGATGGATTTTGCCTTTAACCTGTCCCTTAGTTACCCTTAAACCTGAAAGTCCTTCAGCAAATATGAGACCCAGCTCAGGGACACCCAGCAACGGAACGGGGGTGGTGCTGGATAAGATGTTGGGGATCTCTCAAGGGAGATCTTGGGACACGGCCGAGCAG
>NW_010389127.1:23806-26536 GCF_000710305.1 Buceros rhinoceros silvestris
GCTGAGGATGAGTTAGGGGTGTCCAGGAAGGGCTGTGGACAGCAGTGCTTTGGGCACATTCAGGAAGGGGCTTAGGCTTCCGCTAGCTGCCCAAAGAAGAGCAGAGATGACGTCTTGGGGTATTGCACAGGGGAGTAGAGAGGGTTCATCTTCCCATGATTCTCCCAACCCTCCAGTTCACATCTTCTCCCACAGAGTGTAACCCATCACCACCTATTTCTGCTCTTGACCATGTGAGTTGCATGGATTTTCGCATGGCCTCTCCACATTTGGGGTTTTGGATCGACAAAGCCTTTGCTGAGTGCCAGGAGCTGGTGGCACTGCAGAATGCAGATGGCTCCTGGGCCCTCAGCTCAAGACTGGCCTCTGTGCTGGAAGTCGATGAGGCCAAAATCAAGGGAAAGATGCCTGGAGAGGTAAGGGGAGAACCTCTTGTGCTTCTCATCCTGGGGCAGTGGGAACCCCTTGGCTGGTGGTAATGCATCCCAGGGGCATCCCAGGGGCATCCCAGGGGCATCCAGAGTGGAGTGACGGGATCAGAAACCAGAAGCCGCAAAAGAAGGGGTGGGAAGCAGTGAGGGGGCAGAGAGGATGCTCAGCATTGCGCGCTGGTCTGTCATTGCTCTCCTACAGGTCACGGAGCCAAGCATCTGGGCCACAGTGCTGGCTGTGACCTGGCTGCACAGACCTGAGAAGAGTTACCCAGAACTCTGTGAGCTGCTGGAGGCCAAGGCTGTGACCTGGCTGTGCAGCCAAGCTGGTGAGTCCTGAGGGTCCTTTCCCTGCTGACCCCACAGCACAGCCTCGTCCCTTCTTTCTCTGGTGGGACCTGCCTCACCCCTTTGCAGGACCCCAATTTCCCCGGGCAGGGGAAGGAGTCCTGTGTTGCCTTTCTCCTCTCCATCTGTGGACTCTCTCTCCTGCCTGACTCCCTGGTACCCCCATCTCTCCTTGACTGCAGTGTCCCAGCTGGAGAAGTGCCTGGAGGCAGCCAACGGCCTCCTTGGCAGCAGCGTGGAGCCGAGTGTCTTCAGGCTCTGAGCTGGATACGCACCTTGTGCTACAGACCGGCAGCACCTGCACAGCTGGAAAGGGCCAGAAAGTGACGGTTTAATTCTCCCACTGTGCTGGGAGACCTCTGCTGCCACCAGCCGCGGCTTTACGTTACAGATGAGGTCTCTGCTTGTGCCTTACGCTACTTCACCTGAACCTGCAACATGCTGAGCTCCTCAAGAGAAAAGCCCCAGTCCAGAGCCTCCAGCACATTTGGTTTGGGTGGGCGTGGGGGTGGGAGTGGGAAAGAAGCACCACACTGCCCAGTGGTTGCCCTTCCCCAGTCTGTCTTGGACAAAATGGGCTACTGGCCTCCACAGAGATGGTGCTGAGGGACATGGTCTAGAGGTGGGCTTGGTAGTGGTGGCTTAATGGTTGGACTCAATGACCTTCAGGGTCTTTTTCAACCTAAATGGCTCTGATGGTTCTGGGGTTTCTCTCTTGAGGTGAGCGCGCTGTGCCCACCGGGGAAAGGGAGGGTGAAGAGGTGTCAGCAGCTGGTACAACAGCAGCGGCTCCAGTGAAGGACTCCTGCTGCACCCCGCTTGCTGACCTCTTCGTGTTACCCCACAAGGCCAGGCTGTGTCAGGAGCTCCAACACCTGCATTGCCACCTGAAACAACTGATCTGGCACTGCAACTCTCGGCTACGTCAGCCCCAGCCCAACACAACGTCCGAGAGAACCCCTGTGGGACGAGGTTGATTTGGAAACTCTCAGCATGTGGAGGTGGAACTGCAGGAGCTCTGAGCAGCAAACCTGCCGTGCGATGCAGCACCTCCTGCCCCAGGGCCCCAGGTTCATGGGTCTCGCTCTGCATGTTGGCAAAGTCTCTGATTCATTGTCCAATAAACAGCGAAGCTTCTCTAAGCCAAGAGGTGTGACGTGGCCTTTAGTTCGGTTGGGCCCATGATCCTGTCCTGACTGTGCTTGTCATCAGCACCTCCAGACACAACTCACCCCAGCCTGGCAGAAAGGTGTACTGGGGTTTAGGGCTGTCGCCTTTGGGAGCAGCCCACCCATCCCAGCATTTCCATGGACCACCCGGGTGCTTACTTCACCCGTAAAGTCATGAGCAGGAAATCAGCAGGGATGTCATTGTGCTTACCCAGCATGTGGGGAAAGCCCGAGGACGCCGTCTGGGCAGGGGCTTCTCTTCCCCAGACAAGGGCTTTCCCTGAGCTTGCGCTTGGGCTCGTACCACGCATTTACCACCAGCCTGCGCTGGACGATGCTCCTTCCCCTCCTCAGCCCCTGCTCATGCAGCCTCTTGCTGGCAACACGGAGCCCCAAAGCCACAACTGGAAACAGACGTGCTCGATACCCGCAGTGCCAGTTCTCTGCAGGCAGGAGACGGGGCGTCTGCCATGACAGGCCATCGGCTGGTGTTTTCCTCCGTTACTGGGGAGGAGAGTGTGGAGCAGGCTCAGTCAAGGAGGAAGGAAGAGCCCATGTGGAGACCCAAAATGCCTGGCCCGGGCTGTGGCATCTGGTTATGGCCGTCTCAGCAACAGCGGGGTGTTTGTGCTGGTCGCCAGTTCGAATGTCCCAGCACATGCTGACGCCATGGCTATGGCACGCCGAGCTCTGACACAGGCAGTGGGCTCCTGCCAGACACGGAGCCACAGCCACGGGCCCTGCCAGCAGGGCTGCAGCTCTGCCGGCCCCCTTGGAGCCCT
>NW_010389128.1:0-8554 GCF_000710305.1 Buceros rhinoceros silvestris
GTGTTTTACCTCGGCCAAACCGGTGACAAGGCCTGACAAGATTTATGTTTAGAAACACTAAAATCAAATTACAGTCATGACTCCAAACTAAGCTATGGGTTCAATAGTTTGCTCAGGATGTTGTACACAAAACACAGCTAGTCTACTCTTATTCTTTATTGTTATTGAACATAAATCTGGTGAAGATCATAATGCAACATTTGAATATATGTATATATATCTTTGTGCATGAGTAAGTATACCTATGCATTTATAGATCACCTATATAGATTTAAATACGATTCAGAACATTTTTGTAGTCATCTTTTTTTTTTTTAACATCAGTATGACCTCAACAAAGGTATGTCTTTGTTTTCACTGCTTAACAATTGGTCAGTCATTATAGGTAGTCTGAATGACTAAAATAAAAACCTCAGCTGATAATTGTCCTTACATTAATCTCTTACAAGAAGGAAAGCAATTTAAGATAACAGGAAATTCAAGCAGTTCAAACATGCAATATTTTAAGGTAATAATAAAGATTGAGAATTCCCTTCCTTCAGTCTCTCTTAGAGCACTCTTTCATACTAAGCATTGTAGTCTCTAAGTTATTGTTATTACAGTACTACGATATTTACAAGATGCATCACGTCTTTCAGCATTAGTCAGCATAAACACGAAACACGCAATATACCTTCACTTTCCAAAAGTTATGGGAGGCAGATGGTATCCTCTTTACCCTCCCCCAAAGGTAAGAATCTCTGTGCAGAGGATGCATAGGAACAGAAGTACTACGGGTTTGCAACTGTAAGTATCATCATCATCATGGCTTGGCTTCGTGAGCGAAGATCTGGGAAGGGCTTTTCCCATGCTCACTGCAAACGATGAGTGCACCCTTCAAGCCTGCGCAGTGGATTTTTTAGGTGAGGCGCAGCGTGCGCAGAACTGGCTCCACCCTTTACACCTGAGGTTCATCTGCCAGGGCCTAGCGAGCTTGGATGGTGACAGCGAAGTCCTCAGGTCGTAGGTTTGGTTAGAGTATCCTTCTCTTAGATGGAGCCTTACAGGGCTAAACAAGCTCCATCTGCCCGGGTTTGGAGTCAGAGTTGTCCTTCTCCTAGGATGGCTGCCCGAAGGCTAGTGAGCCCATCCTGCCCACGGACACACTTTGTCTGACTCTTCAGCTGAGACCTGTCTGGCTTGGGAGACCCTACTGGAGGCATATGCCACCACCAGCACAGCTCTCAACCTCACAAGGGCACGCAAGCTCCTCCCCCACAGCAAGGGGGTGTCCGTGAAAGAGTTGCTGCTCTACCTCCAGACATCACAGACCCGGGCACGGGGCGGCCAGGGTCTGCCAAGAACGGGAGTCCTGGAGGGGGCAACTGTAAGTATAGTTGACATATATCAATAGTATCTAAAAATGTTGCATTTCAAGGCATCATGAAGGGTAATGTGCGGGTGAGATTCAGCTCTGAGCCCTCTCCATACCACCTTGATACCGCTTCCAGGTGAGATGTCTGTTCTGAGTCCCACGTCCTTATTCAGCTCACCTCTTTCCCCACTCCTGCCCCACTTTCCCAAGACCTGCTGTAGATGCATTATGCAGCTGTGTTATGGAAAAATAAGCCCAACCATCTCTATTTGGCCAACAGTACTTATGCTGCAAAATGCTATTTCCTTTTCTTAGGAGAGGGGTATGAAAATAAATCAATTCCTATTTGTGCAGCAGTTCTGGGTTATGTTAGTAAGCATCGCAAAAGTGTGCATGAAGAAATTAATTCTGTGTTCAGTGCTGAGCTTCTATGTAATAAAAAAGATTAGAAACCTCACACTGATTGTTGACAATACAGAAGAAAAACAATAGCTAGACTTTTAGTGAGCCTCAGTTCTCCTGTATGCTGAAGGAAGCAGAGAGACTAGCTGGGGTGGGGGAAAGGGGAAAACTATAAGGTGAGAGATGGAAACTGGGCTAAGAAAAGTAGGAGGGTATGGAGTAACATGGTGGGGGGAGATAGGGTTGGGATTTGCAGATGTATTACATAGAGTGTCAGAGAATTAATAGCACAGAGTAGGGGGGGACACAAGCATCTTGCTGTATGCATGAGCAGTTCAATGTAATTGTGAAAGCTGCTGCAGTCTCCCCATAGCCTGAGCCCGGAGTTTGTTTTCAAGGTGTTAAAGAGTTTTTGAAGGCTTGTAAGTACATATCACAGGCTTAGGAGCTGTTCTGTACCAACGCCTCTAAAGGCTGCATGCAATGCTATAGTCGCAAGGGTACGTAAAGGGTAATAACAGTCCCTCCCCATGTGTGATATACATAACTACATTAAAAAGCTGCACCTGCTAAATCCATACCTTAAATCCATTACTTCCAAATGTCTAACTTGGCATTCTTAATTAGTTTCCTATGTGGCATTCATAAAAATCCACTATGTTATTAGCTATAACACACACACCAAAACTGGTAATAAATTTTAGTTTTCTTTCAGTCATATAAAGGTAAACACATGGCAAATGTCTGCCTACAGAACAGATAAAACACAAAGTTAAAATAACAATGATTTTTCATGTCTTTATGAAAGTGTTTGATTGAAAAGTGGGGTGTGAAGTGAGAAAGAGAATTATTTCTTTTTTTCTTCATAGAAAAAAATAAAATCAAACATTTTCCCAACACAAGGTAACACAAACACTCCCTAAATTCCTAACACTGGAAAGGAAGCATGCTGAACCAAAAAAAAAAAAAAGTTTGAAAAAGAGGAAAGAACAGTGAAATGAGATGTGACTGTTCTGAGCACAGGGATTTTTAGGCAATACATTCATTTTCTATAGTTGTCAGAGAAGCAAATGTTCCAGAAATATGGGAGTTGAAAAATTATCCATCATCTCTCTTGGTGAAACAAGACCTAGCTAGAGGATGAGATTCAATGAAGTCATATTTTGACAGTGTGAACAAGGTCATCTTGCTTTGCAGTTTCAATAGGCAAGGTGGGCAGCTTGTCTCCTCTTTTACCCAACATCTTACGCACTTACCACTCAAATGTGTTTAAAATTCTCACTATGACTAACTGATATGTTAGTATAGAGATGACATTTAGAAGCACCAAATTTCTCAACTGAATTGATTTATATTGTATTTCCTTTTTCATCCAGGGCAATATAAACTCCTATGTAACTGAAACAGGGCTGGCCAAAAGCTTCTTACTGGTTTGTGGGGTTTGCTGTTGGAGATGGTCATGAAATAAATCATTCTTGAGAAGTTACAATTCTAACATGTTTCTAGCTTTACAATGATTAAAATAAGGCCTTCTGACATGGTCAGCACTCCAAAATTGAAAAAGGTTGTTTTTTCTAAAAGCATTTTTTCAACTGAAATTAAGTTGTTTACTTAAATATTTTTATTTTAAGTATAAAATTAAAATTTCAAAGCAAATATTAAAGGTATTACTTGTGTTTGAAGTTAAATGTTTCTTGAAATTCCATTTCAAGAAAAAATTACAAGTCTGCCCTTAATATTATTTTGTATTTTTTCCCAAAAATTATTATTTTTCATGAAGACAGAGCCCAAACTTCCAATGATTTTTTCAGAATGTTATGCTACATTATAATCTTTTTCATCAAACATGACTTGTATAGACAAAATTCTACCAATAAGTGAATAATAAATACAAAACCAAGAGCACGAGTAATTAATTCTGAAACTATGAAAACAAAATATTATTTACTTTCCAAAGGACAAATTCCTGTACGACGTTTCCATTGTGGTAGCAGAGAGCTGCACCCTTACTGTCCCTTTTTTGTAGCGGCCCTCTGGCAGGATACCTTTCATCCTGCTGGTGGCTGCCGCTACAGGAGGGATAGCTCTGCTTGCTGCTCTTCGTAGTTCCCATGGGGAAGAGCTGAGATCAGATGCACGGCATTCACATGCACTTGTTGCATTTATAAGTTATGCCAGGCAAGATCAGGACGTGTAGCACCGTCTTTCCACTAGCTGTATAAATCCTCTTGCGATGGGTGTTTTTTACAAGTAGAACTAAATTCAACCATTAGGTTTCTGATAGCTCTGCTTGCTGCTCTTCGTAGTTCCCATGGGGAAGAGCTGAGATCAGATGCACGGCATTCACATGCACTTGTTGCATTTATAAGTTATGCCAGGCAAGATCAGGACGTGTAGCACCGTCTTTCCACTAGCTGTATAAATCCTCTTGCGATGGGTGTTTTTTACAAGTAGAACTAAATTCAACCATTAGGTTTCTGAATTCTGTTTTTCCAGTCTCTGAAAATTTGAACTGTGAACAAATGTACTTTAAACTTTGCTGCCCTTATTGCTTGAATATGTTTTAGTTTCTTATTAGTTTATTGAAGCGCTGAATCTCCTGATTTAACTCAGGTAGTTGACTCAGAACGAAGCATTTGAGTATGAATTGCTCCCATGAGCAAGGATTACAACACTCAGCTTTTCTAGTGAGCACATTTCTGGTCTTAGGTCTTTGCACTGTTGAAACATAATGATAAATTCTTCTCAGAAATAAGGAAATATACTTCCCTGATCAGAGCTATATTGTCTTAGGATGTATTTGATAGCTGTGAATAATATTAATTCTCACCGGCAATGCTAGACACAGTGTGTGCTTCATAAGGCCTACTGTGGTATTAAACGTGATTTAAATAGGATCACCCAAAACCCGATAACCTCATGGGTGAGATTAGCTGCTGCTAAACCCCAAACCGGTACCCTATAGGCTGCACTTTCTTTCATACTCTTAAAGGAAAAATGGTTCATTTTATTTTTTCTGATTCAGAAATGGCAAAGCAAACACATCCCATTCTCTTTTTTTTGCATAACTTTCTCACAAGGTGAAAGGATGCTTGAGCAAATGCAAATAAAGATTTAATTATTGCGCCATCCACCCAGAATATAGTGCGTGGTATTGAATTAGAGAATTCTAAAGGTTGATGATAATGTTTATGTTGATACAGTTATTTTTTATTAATTTTTTCCCAGAAATAAAATAGCAAATTTATTTAGGTCAGGAAAGAACATCAGTGTAGGTAGGACATATGCAATCTGTGAGACCAAGTTCAACCTGCAGACACCTGTTTGTGTCTGAAGATAAAGTCAATGTAAATTCCTGGATGGGTTCCAAAGACAGAGTATAGAAATTTCAAACAAAGAGCATGCATTAGAGAGCTGTTAATACATCAAGCAATTTTTATGATGTAAAGAAGTGTTTTCTGTTTAATTTTTCTTTTCTTTCTGGAAAATACTTATCATTCCCAATATATTATGTTTTAATAGCCATTCCCACAGCTTTTCTGTATTGTGTCAGGCCATAATAAACATGAAATATCTGGATTTTTCAGAATATGAACGGGGGTATTCCTCATCTCAAGTACCTAGAGCACCCAGGAACTTCTAAATACATGGCAATAGAGCCCCACTCATTGGCCTGCATCCTGCCTTTTTCAAATTCATGTCCACCTCACATCTCAGTACTAACTGGAGATAAAATGAATGTTGAATTTAACAATGGTAATGAAAGATTTTTTTCTTCTGACTTCGCTTTCACAAGCTTTTGGACATTTGATGAAAATGAGATATTTAATTTCGAAAAGCGTTGATCATTAATGCCTTCCACTACTGTCAGTTGTTGATTAATATGTTTATACTCACACAGAAATAAATTAGGGCCATTGCTTTAGCTTCACAGACTGATACAATTTAATTCCAGTTTGATATTTCCAGGTTTTAAAATTATGATCCAGTGTGACGACATTTCTCTATGTCTTTAAATTATAACTGGGAAAACAGTTTCTCATCCAGCTTATTCTCAAACTTTCATGAGCAATCACAAGAGGTTTGTCTCAGCATAACGTGATGTTGAGCCAGAGTAACAGCTCCCATGCCAATTCTCATCTTTCTGGCTGTGCAGATGGAGTGAAAGAACTTCCCTGTGGGTTTTCGGCAGCTAACATAATCAGATCAACTAATGGCTGCTCGAATTTTTTATAAAAGAATGTTATCTACTTCTAAATATAATCACTCATTTGGACAGAATTCCTCTGATTATTTCTTAACAAATGCCTGTCATTTCCACCTTTTCAATGAAGTATGTTGAATATTGTAAGAGCAGAGTGGGCAGTACCACCTCTAGTTATGATTACCTACTTTGTGTTACAAGATCTTATTTCAATTTACTTGGAGACAAAGAATCAGACAGACAAACAGGGCAACAAAATGTGCAATCATTTCCCCCTTCATTTAAGAGCTGGTGAAAAAAAAAAAAAAGGCAGAAACCCATGGATCTCCCAGGTCCAGTTTAGCAGCTGATGAAAGTCAGTGTTTGAGAGGGGCTGTGCTGATTTATGCAAGCTGAGAACTTAGCCTGGCTCAAAAAGCTGGATAATCAAAGATGTCAGTCTCCTTTGGAAAGTTTCCTTAAATTTAAAAATAAATTGCTCCTGCAATCTAGGGGGTCTTAGAAGAGCTTTCATGCAACTTCCTCATCTGTACAGTCTCTTACTACCTGAACAAATAATGAGTGCACATATGCTTTTCACTTCATTTTCAATACGTATCAAAAGGAAGGCATGCACCTTGTCTCCCAGTGTACCAAAGTAACAGAAAATATTCTTTGAGTCTGAAAGCATAGATGAAAGAAGCTGAAAAAATTATATGATTTTATTATTTATGTTTATTTACTGTTTATTTATGTTTAGTTTCTATTTCTTTTATTTGCATTAAATTAGTAGGAAACAATAAATTCCAATCATCCATAATGCTTTGACTTAATTCACTTTGGCTGCATATCAGTATACTTCCATTGACTTTACAGGAAATCTGAATCACCGTAAAGGTAGACTAAAGCATTCCTTATTCAAATTCTCTATTATCTGCCAAGTCTATTTTTTACATGCCTACTTGTGTTCTATTACGTATGTATAGAAGCAGACATACCCTGTGACCTGCGGGTCCGTACGTGTGCTCAAGTGTATATATGCTATCTGTGTACACATACTGCAGTGAGTTCACTGTGAGCACCAGATCTTACCAGATAATGGCTCAGGTGTAACCTGTTTCCCATGTCGTATTTTAGCAGGTTGCTAAAGGATATTTAAAGTGCTCTGAAGCTGCCTGTTTTCTGTTCCACATTGAGTCTATAATGTAGCCCATTTCTTTTTATACCTAATGCTTTGTATTATGTGTTGCAAATAAGTATTTAATTTGCACACCAGTTCACAGAGGTTTATTGTACAGTGAGAATCAACCAACTGCTACAAGGACCCTTTTTATGTTTTAATCCATTCACAAAATTCAGTTGCTATTATAATATCCTCAAAATTGCATCAACAATAAAATTAATATATTATTAGCAATGAAATGTGTGTAACTGACATGAACCAAGATATATAGAGAAAATTAGCCATCAATTAGCATATTTCCTTAATGTCAAAAAGTATTTAAATTAATTTAGACTTTAATTAATTCAAAGCAGATTTACTTTCTTGGTTTATAAGACAATCAAATTGCTGAAGAAAGCTTTTAGCTTTACAGTGTAAGTAACAGAAACATAGCTGTTCCCACAATATTTATGCATCTCTTTTCGGCAGCATTGGGTTGTGATTTGTATTGCCAACTGCTAAAACACACACACAAATAGCACACTACATTTGCCTTCAAAAACAATAGGATTTCCATAAAACTGCAGCAAAATGTCGTGAAATAGTTGAACATTTAAATCACCAATAATGTTTATTCAGTCAGCTATTTAGTTTCACTGATGCAGCATCGTCAGGGGAAGAGTGGAAAAGAGCTATGTAAAGTATTAATATGAAGGTGAGGGATGCTGAAAGTACAGTAAGCTTACCCCTCTAGCTTCCCCCAGCTGCCTAGCTTCAGTAGGTGTGATGCAAATTGAGATGATAAGTGGCGACAGTCTGCAGCTGCTGAAGTAGAAAACTTTGAGACATGACAAAGCTTGAGAGAATACTGGAGAATACAGCATTAACAAAATGGGGTAGTTACTTGCTTTATTTATGTCAGCCTATCAAACATCGGGGTGAAGGTCCTAGGGTCTAGCTGCCCTTGACAAAGTGATTAGACTGAAGACTAACAGAGGCACAAAAACCAAATGAATAGGCATTCTCTGCTCAAAAACATACATTTTCCACTTTCTCACACACAAAGCTTATTTTCCCGGAGTGAAAATCAATTCCTGTGCCATCTCTCCACCTTAGCTTTTCTCAGGCATCAGCTCAAATGCAGAGGCTTCACAGTCTGTCATAAAGGTCAGCATACATAAGCTATTTCCTTTGCCAATCTTGAGAACAAAATCCAAAATCAGTTTTTCAAATCAGCAAGCCCTATTTTATGGCCCAAGAAATGTGACGATGTCACAGATGAAAACTGAATTCCTCAATCTACTGTCAGAAACCGCCAGGCAAAACCTGCAGACTTAAAAGAACATACCTCTCTCTTTGTAGCTCAGAAAGTCAGACACCATCTCTACACCAGTATGAATTTCCAGCTAATTTAAGAGGCAGACTTAAAAACACAGTACTGCAGCTGCTGAAC
>NW_010389128.1:8653-10444 GCF_000710305.1 Buceros rhinoceros silvestris
CTTAAGTAAAGGACTGAATGACAGCAGTAAAGACTGCACCAAAAATGTACAGTTGTCCAGAGGCTGATAGAAAGCTTATGCTGATAATTGTTTAACATAATTATTTTACATGTTTGATGTATAAAAACATAACTAATAAGCAATGACATTTTTAGGCATACTTAGTGGCACACAGTGGTACCAGCTTTAGCCCTGCCCTGAACTGGTGAGACACAAAGCAGCGTGCCATGCAATGTGCGCGATGTTTAAGTACATTTGAGAGGACTGTATCTCCTCTAGTTCCTGACACTCAGCCTCAAAGCCAGCTCACCTCCTGTCAGCTTAATGAAAAGTGGCAACCAATGTACCTAATCTCTCACCTTGTTGTTTACCTGTTCTCCCAGGCTATATTAATCATGTTACTCAACTCGGCAGACAGACAATTCTGTGTAATATCTCATATTTCAGTTAGTGGTAGGTACAGAGAAACACCTTCCACTGTGTCCTCTTTTGTTAACCAAAATGAAGAGTGGGAACGAAGTATTTTCGTATGTTGAAATTACATCAGAGTTAAATACTTTTGAACTAGTCACAAGGAAATGCATAGCTTAGGCTGTTTGCCTGTTGTCCAACACCTGGTGTAGTGGACACCTGACTGGAGGATGTGACTCCAGACACTGTCATTGTTCCAATAACTATTACTCAATCCAGATTTCAGCACTGACTTTGTCTTATTTGCAAATTTTTTACTGTTCCAATATAAAATGGAAATCTTTACTAGGCATGACAAAGAACTTCTCTCACCTACTCTTTGAGCTATAGTATAGTTGTTTTGAGTATAGTCAGTAGTGCTGACTTTTCATGTGCCCAAGAAAGGCAAGAGGGAGGAGGACAAAGCTATCCCATATTCAGACCTTACCTCAGGATGGACTTCCAATATAGCAAGGGCCACATCATGGACCAGAAACTGGAATGATAGAGCTCCAAAAACTAGGAAAAGTCTACATATAGCCTAAGAAATTTCAAAGTTAGCTTTCATATTTTTTATATAGCTTGATCAGAAAGCTAATCTGAGACTTATAAACTGCTCTAACACAGTCAGGAGAGTTTGTTACCTCACCTCAAATCTGTTCAAAGTTATTGAAAACAAGATGTATGTAGCTCTTTAGTCACCAACTTCATAAAAAGCCTTATGACAATGATTGTTAAAGTTCTTCAAAGTCAACTAAACCTTGCAATAAGAGCTAAACAAAAAGTTCTATTAAAGCTGCAGGGGGCAAAATTATCTAATTCACCCAGTCTTTACTTTAATAGGAAACCTTAAAGGCAGCTTTTGTAATTTCCCAAGGTTTCTTAAAAGGAGTTTTAATAAACACTTTTCTGTTGTGATTCTTTTCATCTGCCTTATATCTTATAGACATTATCAACCTTAACATATCTCAAAAATGATCACTAAGTCTCAGGATTATTTCTAGCTTGGACCTCTCCCATTCAGTGTTTTCAATCATTGGTTCCACAGAGACTAGCTTTGAGGATTCTTTTTTTTCCCATTTTGGGTCACACTAGGGCTACTTCTCTGAAATTCAATTAGAACCTTATAACAGTTCTCTATAAATTTCATCACTTCAAAAAACAAACAGTAAGATCTTGAAAGAAGCACTCTGTGACTGCCAGAAGGAGTTTATTAGCACTTCGTCAGAAAAGCGTATTTGTTTTGGACAGA
This sequence comes from Buceros rhinoceros silvestris, assembly GCF_000710305.1. Lineage (NCBI taxonomy): Eukaryota > Metazoa > Chordata > Aves > Bucerotiformes > Bucerotidae > Buceros > Buceros rhinoceros. Next base: position 10,356 of record NW_010389128.1, read on the forward strand.
TCAATCAAACCTACTTCAAATGACAAGTCCTTGAGCTCCAAATGTGGTGGACCTAATATTCAGATTTAAAAAAAAAAAAAAAAAAAAAA
>NW_010389128.1:10488-14468 GCF_000710305.1 Buceros rhinoceros silvestris
TGTGCTAATATTCAAATTAAAAAAAAAAAAAAAAAAAAAAAAAGCCAGCCCTCCATCTTATCATGAAAGAGTATAGAATGAGCTGGCTCTTAACTGCAAAATTATTGCTTCAGAACATTTACCTTTACTTTTAGGTAAGGGCCTGTTCTCAGAATATTTGTTTTGTCAACTTGATCTGGACCACCAGAATAGCCATTAAGGCTTGGCACGTGATTGCTTTTCCTTTTTCAAACCATCATTTCCCAAGAAAGTATTTTCAACCTGCAGAAAATACAGACTGATCTGACAGATTTAAGGCATGTCTGCATTGGAAGAATTTGCAAGAGAATAATTATATCAATGTCATATAAGATTAAGTCAGGAACTGAAGTCCCATGTTACAATTGCACAGACATTACACTGGGGGGGTTGCAGTGATGTTACTAATTACAGTGGTGAAAATTTCACCTGCACAGGTATGCTGCTGTAGAATGGGTCACCTCAAGATTTTTTTCTTGGCCTCCAAACTGTCAAAGATGGAAAAGAGGTGATCAGAGTGAAAGACTTTCTAAAATTAACCAACAACCTAAATTGGTTGTGGGAAAAAATGAGCAGTTGAAAAATGGAGTGAAAAATGTTCTCTCTTTACTGGTAAGTTTCAAAAAAAAAAAAAAAAGAGGTAAATATAATGATTTTACCATTTGGGCTATATCATTCTCCTAGCTTTTGATGTATTTTTGGCAATTATATTTTTGTCACACAAACTGTAATACATGAACTCTTTCAGGAAACAAGATCATATTGCCTTGATAGTTGTTAAGGCATTCATTTGAGATATGATAGAATTTTCCTGACACAGAGCACAGTTGAATACAAGTTGCCCAATGACTCAACTATTCTGCAGAATGTCTTACATCTTGTCCCTTATCTGCTTTATGCACACTACTAAACATTCGAGAGAAAGAGAATCTCAACCCAGTGGTTACTGTATTCTGTTAAAATAGACACACTATGCTATTTATTATGTACAAACAAAGAAAAATTCCTACAGCACTAACAGACTGTGTATGTATACAATTAGGGCAATCAATCATTCCTTCTATGGGAGACCAAATTACAAATTTTACCTGCTCCAAATACAAATATAGGAGGAGTAGGACTTAGGCTGTCAACATCAAGTCATAACATTAAAACATTCATGCTTAGCATATCTGCAGTACTGACTAGAAAATACATTTTGGCCTGAGCACCTCCTAAGTGAACATTGCTTTAAAACTGTTAGATTGATATACAAAAAAAAAAGCAAACCAAACCAAACCAAACAAAACAAAACTCCCCAAAAATCCCTCCAAACAATTGCCTTCAATATATTGCCATTTCAAATAACGGCAAACACTGTCAGAAAATTCCCAAGTAATTGTATCATCTGAACTGTTTTACACCAGTGTGATTCTATCAGTTTCTGGGTTTTTTTCCTCTGGGTTATGTTAGAAGTCAGCTGAAATCACCACTGTACTCTAGTGACTGAGCACCAGTCAATGTAAGCATTGTAATCACCCCACAGGAGCTCCGACTTCACGTACATGTTTTACAGTCAGGTGAAGAGAGGTAGAAGGAGAATGGTTATCCAGCTTTGCCTTCTAACGTATGTTTAGCATTTCCAGCAATATTCTAAGAACCTGCCTCTTGCAGTCAAGTGTGTTTTACTAGATATCCTCAGGCCCACCCAGGCACTTGATGTTCACTAAGATCAATAAAAGCTTATAGCTTGTGCTGCTTGAAAACTCAGTACCTTAATGCTCTAGATTATATTCCATCATAATTTGCCCAAGAAAAGAGCAACCCAGCAGCAGAGAAAGATTAAAATTCTGTCTCCCGGGGCGACTCTTCTAATCATTCATCTACACACTTTCACCTCAAAATTGTCAAATTCCTTGTTGCATGGAAATTTGTAAAGAAGGAATCTGTCAACAGTTACTACGTAAAATACCTAGAGTTATTCTAGAGGGGTCTGTTGAAAGAAAAGAATGTTATTCTTTGCTGGATACGCCTCTGGAGTCTTCCTGTTCACAGGAAGACTCCACTTCAGCAAGACTCCACTTCCAGGAAGACTCTACTTCAACATTCGTTTTCTTATTTCTGTAGAAGTACATCTGACTGTTTTATTATTTGCTATTGTTTGCATTTTTATCACTGGTTACATTAAATTTGTATTGTTTTCCGAAGTTCAGTGTATACAATATGAATTGCTTAGGCAGTCACTCTTCAGATTATTACTACTTTCCTTCTCACCTTACTGTCATCACAAACATCCCACCTTCCTTGCTAACCTGATGTTGATTTAATGACTTGATCAAGAAAATAATGCCTCTTACCTTTCAAGCTCCTTAATGTATTTATTTTAAGAATAACTGAGATCTCAAGTGACTGTGCAAGCAAATTAGAATCACCACAAAAAGTTTACAAGAGTTTGAAAGCCAAATGAATGAACAGTCTAAAGATTTTATGTAGCTCTGAGATTACAAATGGTTTCCACAAATAAAGCAGTCAAGAATTAACATTCTTTAGCTGTTTTTTTAATAGAACTTCAGCTGGAAATTCATAAAATAATCCCAACCATCTGAGGCAATTGACAAAATAGAAGTTGAAAACCTGTCAATTCTATTAGATATCTTTCTGAGAACAATGGATGGAAAATCATTCTGATATTTTAACCAAAATAGCCAAAGTGACTGTCATCCTGGCTGATGGTAACAGAAATTGTCTCATTTCCTGGACTGAGTTTGCCAAGCACAGCTATGATAACAGCCCACTTTTCAGCCCTGACATTCTCCCCTCCACTTTGACCAACTTACTAATTATGGAAATCATCATGACATCTCTCAGTATTCCAGCAAGACTTCAGGTACCTCTGACACTGATAAGTTTATGGTATGATAGAATGGCCTAGTTTCAGTTAGAACAGAACTCATACTGTTCAGAATTTCACTTTCCAGCTCAGTCTCTTCTAAGTGATGGCACTCTCTGAAGGTAACGGTGTATCTTTGCAGACAGTGTCTGCTTCTAGCAGTGATAACGCTTGATGTTGACAGTTACTGCCGGGGGTTGGGGTGCAGAAAGGCTCTGGCTTGTACTTGCTCCTGTGCAGACCCAGGTCACTGCTCAATCCTGTGTCCCACAGGACAGTGGGGGTGCAGTAAGTGAGAGGCTGCACCTGCGGGGAGGAGTGGACAGGACAGGTGACCCTGAACTGACCAACAAGGTGTTCCACCCATAGACATCATATTCAGTATAAAGTTGAGGGATCACAAGGGTCAAGCTCTCCTCCTCAATGGCTGGAATCTGAGGAGGATTCTGCTGTTCTGTCTTTGATCCCAATCTGTGCATTCCTGAATCCAGTTGCAGTATCCAGCTCCTGAATCTGGTTCTCGTCTGCTGCTGAGTCCAGACTGACACTTCCCCAGTGTCCGCCCACAGCATCAGTGGTGACAGTGACGTAAGGGAAAGGGTTTCACACAGAACATCCGTCATTCATCTAGAGGACTACCTCTTGACATAGAAACATGCATAAGTCAAGATACCAAAATGGAGATGCACAGGCAGTGCTGTATCCATTCGTAAGGTGTATATATCTCCATTGCTGGAAAAATCCTCGCAAGAATACTGTTGAACAGATTGGTACCCGCTATCGCAGAAGAACTTCTACCTGAAAGTCAGTGTGGTTTCAGAGCCAACAGAAGTACCACAGACATGGTATTGGTTCTCAGACAACTGCAAGAGAAGCTTAGGGAACAGAACAAGGGTCTCGATGTAACTTTTGTTGACCTCACCAAAGCCTTTGACACTGTGAGCAGAAAAGGCCTGTGGCAGATCTTGGAATGATTAGGATGTCCCCCCAAGTTCCTCAAAATGATTATCCTGTTACATGAGGGTCAGCGTGGCCAATTCAGATGTGGCGATGCGCTCTGTGAGCCCTTCCCAATAGCCAACGGCGTGAAACA
>NW_010389129.1:0-29042 GCF_000710305.1 Buceros rhinoceros silvestris
GGGCTGTAGGGGAAGGGGCGGGGGGGGCAGCAGAAGCATTTTCACTGCCAATAACCCTTGTTTGAGGGTCAACACTACCTGAAGTTAATGTGCCTGAGAGTGAGAATGTCTCCAAACCATGAACAAGTAAGCCTGCATAAAGGTGTTTGTATGTGCATAAGATGCCTGAGGACAAGGTTTCTTTATTCTTGCTATGGAGACGTTCAAAGAGGTCATAAATACAGTCTTTGAAGATCAAAGAGAGAGATTTGGGTCACCTTAAACTAGCCTCCTACAGCTCCATTTGCCTAAGACATTTTGTATGCTTGAGGTGCCTAGCAGAGCATGGGTCTCTAACAGTTTCTTTGTGGTAGATGCGTAACTGCCAGTTCCCTGTCGACTCTGAGATACCAGCGTGTTTTCAACTGTCAGGAAATGCCTATTGTGTGAGAGCTGCAGCAGGTTTCAACACAATTTTAAGTACCTTCGTTAGGCTGAATTACACTGCTTCATTCAGAACTGCGTCATTCTCTGTGGAATTACAACAAAAATATGTCACAAAAGGGTGACAGCTAAAGATTAAGCTATGAGATACCTCATGTACAATATATAGTCAAGAATAGCCTTTCAGTAGATCAGCCTTATTTCTCAAAGTCCTGGGCATATATGTACTTATTGTTAACCTATTTGTGATTTAATTATTTAACATTCACCCTAAGTTAGCAAAAGAGAGAAGGAGTGTTTTAGGATATGAATTATAAGATAGACCTCTTTCTACTCTTACTGAATTATAATTTAGAAATAATTTATGGTGATGTGAAAGCATTCTGAGAATTATTTACTGAAAATATTCTCAAAGATTTGACTGAAATGAGACAAGAACATAAGGCTGGATATATTTAAAAAATAATGCTTATTGGTTTTGGGCACTGCATAGGAATAGACATAATTTATTTCATTTTCTTATTATACCATTTGGTATTTGAAGAGAAGAGCAAACATGATTTTATCATTTTTTTTCCCAGTAATTTTCTTTACAGAAAATGTGATCTTTTGCTCAGATCACTCATAATAAAACAGATGACCTGGTGAAATTAAAACAAAATGGATATAGGGTCTGAAGAATGACTCAAAGATCTGACTCACCATTAACATAATGCCATAAATTAAAGTATCTATATATCAGTGTAGAAAGACACTTGGGGAAAATATTTTACCATATATTGTATCTGTTTTGTTTAATATGTTAGGTCATGTGTCACTGAATTTCAAATGACGAAACACTGCACACTGAAATTTAAAGTAGTAAATAGCTATAAAAACACTCATTATGCATTTATTTGCAGCTAGAAGAAAAACAATCAATTCACAAAATGGTATTCACAGCTGAAATTAAATGGTGAACTGGCAAGGTGCAATTGGTTAAGTGTCACAGTTATTCATGGGCTAGCATCTAAGCGAGAGTTTGTCTGCATTTTAATTAGTATAGAACAGTTAACATCTAACTCATACAAAATATAGAGCACTTCTGCCCATGTATCACTATACTTTTGTAAATATAAGCAGTGGACGTTCTTACTTCTGTATTTCTAACCAATCAAGTATTTATTTTCCTTCCAGACACAAGTTTTCTAATACAGTGTGGCTGAGGATCACTCTCAGAATCACTCTTAGTGCTTGGATCTCATTGAGACTTCAAAGTTTGCAGACTTAATTTGTCAATATAATTAAAATACTTACTGAACAGTTTCACAGCAGGAAATTTTACCAAGTTACGTGAAATTTCACGGACACTTTAGTACTTCTTGTGAAATCATACCTGTCTGAAAATTTTTATATTTTTAAACTGATTTTTAATTCTGATGTTTTTGGTGTATTTTTACAAGTTCATTTAATAGGAATTCTTTATACAAATAATTCTCAAAACTCTAATAAGAAACTATTATTCTTTCTATTTTACAGATTCTGGGTTACTCAGTGTGTGAAATTTTTGATAGATGCCGAATTTCAGTAATCAGAATTTTTAGCTGGTGGTCGCTTTTATATGAGCGGATCGTTTTGAGCATGCTTAGGTCTGTCATTGTGCATAACTGGACTCTAACAGATTCACCTCTTTTCCTGTTTTTTTTTTCCCCAGAAATTATGATGGGTTTAATCTGATTTAATTTGCTTGTGTCTGGAGATAATCACTGTAAGATTTTTTACAACCTTTGAAGAAAGGCTTAGACAGTTGTGGTTGTTTAGCCTGGAGGAGGCTCAGGGGAGACCTTATTGTGACCTATCAATACTAAAAGGGGGCTTGTAAGAAAAATGAAGAAAGACTTTTTACAAGGGCCTATAGTGACAGGATAAAGGATAACAGTTTTAAACTGCCAGAGGGTAGGTTTAGATTGGCTATACGGAAGAAATCTTTTATGATGAGTGTGTTGGAACATTGGTACATATTGTCCAGGGAACTCATAGATGCACCATCATTGGAAGCATTCAAGGTCAGATTGAATGGGGCTTTGAGCAACCTGATCTAGTGAAAGAAGTCCATGGCCATGGATATCTAGTTCAGCCTACAGGGTAGGGAAGGTGTTGGTGGGTGGACTAGATGATCCTTAAAAGTCCCTTCCAACATAAACCATTCCGTCATTTTAAAACTCTAGGACTATGGCAAATCCCTCATAGACATTAAATAGTTTGGATAGGGCAATATCAAAGACTTATGGGGTTTTTTTCATGAAATATAAGGGGATTTAAAGATGATTACTGTGGATTTACTACATCAAACTATATCTCTGGTATGGAACATCCTTATGTCTTACCCCAGTTACAAAATAAGGAGGTAAGGTTCTCATCTCTAAAAATACACAACAGTTGTTGTGCGTCTATTTTGTGCCTCAGAATGAAGTTATAACCTAATCTCTATATGAAGTTAGACTTCTAACATTCAGAGGTTTTTCTATGAATCAAGAGGTTTAATCATTAGTAAATTTACTGAGTTACGAATAGTGACAATTCTTCTAAAAAACTAAGTAAACCAAAGTTCTATTAAAGCAGTTTTCTCCATTTTTTCACTCTTTTGTCCCATAATGGACAGCAGACTTAATCCTTTTATGACAACTTCACTTCAGTAAAATGTATTTTTACTTTAATATTTTTGTGGTATGGAACCTACTTGGTGGTCTAGAAGCAACTGTAGTGAAGGGATCTTTTTCTTTCCTAAATAGACTTAATGTTACAGCGTATTTGATCATAGTGTATCCTAAAATTGTTTTAACATGTTTTCATTTGTTTGGGAATATGAAGGCATTCTTTGCCTCTACAGGATAAAAATAATTTTCTTTTTAAAAAAGTAATTTAGCTTAGTTGAAAGTAATCCCTCCAAAATAAATAAAAGGTGAAAAACTGCTTTAAATCTATGTGTTGAATTTTCCTTTTTTAATGAGAAATCGAACCCATGCACTCTTCTTCACTGTGTAATAATTACTATCTGCTATTACTAACACTTCCAGAAATAAATGATCTAGTCAGGATTAGATTTAACAAGCACGGCTGATCAAATCACTATGAACAAACCTTCCTTAGAGCCACTTTCAGCTGACATTGTTCACTTATTCTCAATTAGGCACTATCTTAGAGTGTTTACGTACTGAATATTTACTTGCTGATCAGCAATTGGTATAGTGGTTTCATGAGCTGTGGAGAAAACATTTAACTAGAATAGGGAATTGTAACTGTCACATTCAGTAGAGGCCCTAGTGATAAGTGTAATGATAACTTAATAAATTGGTGACACTGTACTGAACTGGAATAATAAAATATAGTGATTTTTTCAAAGGAAAATAACATGATTTGTTAATTTCATGATTTGATTTGAAAATGTAATAAATTGAAAATTAATGCAAGTCATTATTTCTATTGTATCCAGTGATGTTTATCGTTAAGTAAACCTAGCAGGTTTTCATAAATGCCGTCCTAAAAATTTTCTTCCAAATGATACATTAGTTTCATATTGATCAATTAATGAAGATTTACTGCTTTGGTGAAAATGACAGTATATTACTCCATTAAAAATTTATCTGGGAAAAAGACCAATGAGGAAATCTTTGCTTAATGCAGTTTGCATCTTTATACCATGATACTCAATTATTCATCATAGTGCTGAAAATGAGCAGAGCACAAGGCTTAAGGACCAGAGCAGGACCAGTAGAATCTCAAAATAGTGCCAAGCCAGCTGACAAAATTTCCTATGTAATTTCTAAATCACTCTTAGCATTGTTCACATATACTCTAGCGACGAAAATATTTTTTTTCAACTTTCAAGTAGTACATGGGAAAGCACAAAATTGTACATGGGAAAGCAAATCTGAAATAGAAACAACCACATTGCATTTTTGTCTGATATAGTATTATGAGTCTTAAAGAATTATTGGTAGTTCCTATTATATTAGAAGTCGTCATCTGTTTTCGTCAGTGACTCAGAGGCACTTTCCAGAATGATTATTCTAACAAAGAGTGGAGCTAGAAAACTTTAGAGCTTTAAAACATACCTTAAATCAATCCAATATTATGCCTTTTTTTCAAAACAAACCGGTATAATATCATGCATTCATGCTATAGGTTGGTCAGTAATGATAAGGAACCTTGGTCTGTTTCTTCCAAATGTTAACACACGATTATTCCCCTGTATAAATCCAAGGTACTTATTGAATACTAAGACAGTTTTTGTCCTGCAGTTAAAAAGGGAAAAAAAAAAAAAAAAAAAAAAAAAAAAAAAGAAAAAAGTATTTGGAAAAAAGTATTATAAATGTTTCAGAGAATGGCAAGAAAGATGTTCAAAAGAAGGAAAACAAACAGGTAAGGGAATTATAAGCAGGTTTCAGTCTTCAGTCTGAAAACAAATTGTCTAGAAGACGTGACACATGGCTTTTATGACCAGCCTAGAGATAGTGAGTATGGACTGCTTTTTTCTGTGGCTCTTCCTATGAACCTATGGGACCTGCGTTCCAATGGGAATAACATGTAACACAAAAAGAGAGCATATCTTGAGCTTATCCCTGACTTGAGCAGAAGATTGAACTAAATTTCAACTTTCACTGTTTCCAAGATTCTATGAGGTGGTTGTTCAAAAATATAAGCTGTGGAACACCTTCTCTCAGGATGCTGAGAACACTGAGAGAATACTTAGGTTTAAAGAAAGACTGGAAAAGTATTTGATTCAGGAAGCCACAACTACTGGACAGTATTTGCAAAAAGAGTGATCTTTTTGGATGCTATTTTCTAGTCTAAACATTGCTTATGCATAATGTTGGGAAAAAACATATTCATATTATATAGAGCATTGAACTTACCCACTTGTATAGGTATAGTGTGTTTGTTCTTGTATTATTTTATATCACCTTATTTGTAACTATTATTACATTGATTAATGTTATTAAAGGTGATAAATTTGCAAGAATGACTACATAGTCTGAGTGGTCACTCTTTATAAGTCTCATATCTCTTGATTTCATCCTTTATTTTTTCATCTTCTGTTTTTGTTGAGTTTTTTGTTCGTTTTGTTTTATTTTGTTTTTTCTATTAGCAACTATTATTGTGTGGTATCACAGCAATCTCTGCCCACTTTTGTCTTCTCTTCTCCCTTTATCACTAAGTTCTTTGGCATTCATTAAGCTTCCTATCACTGAAGCTTCCTAAAATGCAAGGCATCTTATCTAAATTAGTTCCATAGCTTCTAGAAACAGACAATAGAGACCTGCAGATATGTTCTTTGCATTACGTGAAGGAAAAATTTTATTTCTTTTGCTTTTTTTTTCTTGTCTGTGTGAAGCTTTCTGCTTATTTATATCTATCAACCGTTCAGTTAGATTGTGACAAAACTAATGCAGATCTTCCCAGTTTCCATCTGGCCACTTATACTCCTTTCATCAACATAGCATCTAACCTTGCATTAACAGTTAGACCTGACTCTTATTTGAATCTTTCAACTGGCCTTTTGTTGTTTGAAGTATAAAGTCTAACAATCTATTTCCCAGAGTTTTTTTCATGTTCTAAACTACTCACTGTAAAATAGATTATAAATACAGACAATACTGTGTTACAGTGGTGCTCTACCACTTTTAACCTAACAGGAATCTTTCCACTCTCTGTGGCTGTTGTACAGGGGTAGTATAGTGCCTGTGCAAGTGTGTGGTGGTGATGGTCTCTCTGCTGCAGCGCAGTAGTTTCCCTCTGTGAAGTGCAAGAGAGAAACAGCTGAGGAAGGTTTCACTAACATGGCTCTTCTTAAAGCTCTGGTGGGGACGAAGGTCAGAGTTCCCTGTGTACTAGTGTTTTAGTTAATGGCTTAGCCTGTACCCAAGTAACCCCTGAAATCATCAGACTAGTGCATTAAAAAGCAATTTAAAAGTTAACAACCTCTTAGGTTTGAGTAAGGCTTTGCATTTATTATGGGGAAGAACTCTGATAATGAGATGATAGAAAATTGTTTGAAACTGACACATAAAGAAGTGGATCGAATACATTTTTATCAGTATATCTTCTGGAAAATTTATTAAGTGACAATATAGCACTAGAGTACTGTCTGTTAAATATTAAGATTTGGCTTAAAATAATTATCACATTATAGGAACTACTTCTATTCCCACTGATGATTATGACAAAACTACCATTAACTTACCAAGAACAAAAATTTGTCCAGGAGCAGTAAAAGTAGGAGCAGAAGAATATTTTTAAAGTTAAAATGACATAACTTATAATAGAAATTAATATTCATATAGGGAAAAAGAAAAGAACTGGTAAACTCCAGTTTACTAGTTACAAGTGTTCCATTTCAAGCTAAACTGAAGGCTCAGGTGATGATAATCAGTCTTTCACATCTGCTTCACTAATTGGAACATGACAAGCAGCCAGACTCCACACTGGGCTACAAAAAATGTCATGTTTGCTTCAAGAGGGAATTGAAAGACATCATTGAAAGACATCTGAAACCTCTGTTTTACCATGGTCTTTCAGAGTCATCTATTGCTAGTCTGAGAAAAGAAGAAAAATAAATAGGGCAAATTTGACCAAGCCAGGGCTGATACAGCACATTTTTCAAGCAACCAGCTTAACTGAAGTACCTTCTTTTGGCAGATTAGCCAGATGGAACAGTCATAATTTTTTTGTGTGTCTTGGAAGGGGAATATGAATGTTCCCAAACGTGTATCATTTTGAATACTGATGTTTGCAACTTGCAGGATGAGCAGAGTATTTCTAGGAAGTAGTTATCAATTGATTTGAGTTTGTTGTTTTGGGTTTTCTTTTTTTTTTAATTGTGCTTTGTGTCTTCTGGACCTAAGAAGTGATTAAAGTTTCTGGATTGGAAGGGAGCACTGATCGAAAAGAGGCAGTGGGGAAAAAAAGAGGGATTTCCAAACCTCTCTAATGAATCAATTTCACTCATTTCATCTAATCAGCTGAAATGTTGAATTTAACATGTACATTAGTGAATTATAAATGTAATTGCTTTCATTATGGAATCATACTATTATTATCAATATTCAAAAAACTATCCCCAGGAAAAAAAACCAAACACATAAACATAGTCTAAATCTTTGATTGCTTGTATAGTGACCTGTTTCTGAAATACATTATTAGAAAACCATGTTAGATTGGATTCACTTAGGACATAGGCAAATAAAAAAATGTACAAATATCTGTAAAAATCCAGAGGAGTTTTTTATTCCTCATAAGATATTCCTTATTTAAATTAGAAACTAATGTTACTGACTAAGTAAATGAAATGAGTCTTGTGCTATGAAACTATGCAGAAGTCAAACTTGAAAACTCTCAGACTGATCCCTGGAAGATGTTTTTGATGACTATAGAAAGAGCCAAAAAAGTGCTATATTGTAAACATGCCTAAATATTTATGAAGTGGCACCTCAAGCGGAATTATTTCTTTATTATGTTGCCTTATGATGGGACAACTGAGGATGTAACAGCTCTCGATCTCTAAATCTTCATTTGCATCTGAATCTAAGTTACGTTCCTGTTTATTAAATTCAACACTTCAACTCATCAGTGAATTTAACATGAACATTAGCAAATTTAACAAGTACTTTAGTGAAATGTACATTGATGTGGTTTCTGGATTCAAGTAGAGGCTAACAAACAAGCTAAACAGTCTGGGTTTCAAGCAGTAGGAATACATAGAATCTTTCTGCACCTAAGTTATTGTCAATTGTGTTTAGTCATTTGTGTTTAGTATTATTTCAACTTTGTAACAGGCTTTGACTTACATGAGTAGCAAATGTGGCTAAAACAAGATGCATGTGAATTTTTTAAATTGAGAAGATCTCTTAAAAGCAGGTATTGAAAATGGCTGTGCCTAAAGCACGCAACGAGTCAAATAATTATCAGTTTTAAGGTGCAACTTTTTTATTTTTAGTTTCTATTTTTCCCTCAGTTTTTCTTTTTTCCAGAGAGATGTTTAAAGTCCTCTGTAGATGTTTAGAAAATACTTTCAAAACTGAGAGTATAAACATTGCATTTGTTCCAATTAATTTAGTTAGAAACTAACTAAATTAATAGTTAGGATCACACATTCCTTGGACTTTTAATGCCGATATAGGAAAACTTGAGTGACATTGCGAATATTAAGGACCAACTTTACCTTTTCTTTAGTCTGAGTTACAATTCTAAGACTTGAATTTCTTCTCTCCTGCACATTCTTCGGTGATTTTCCTGATTTATTTTCATGTCTACATATTTGTCTTTCTTACCGTGAAAGTTGCTTCCATATATTAACTAAGTTTTTGAGATGAAAATTACTCTGCTAGTATTAGCATGGAAAAATCAACCCTACAATAATGTAAACGTATTTTAATGTTGATTAAAGGCTATATGCTTTACCTTGCTAATAAGGGTGCTATATTTTTCACTTCTGAACAGAAAAAGTTAGTGGCCAGAGTCCTATGGCTTAGAAATCTACAATAGACATCTTTTGATACAAAGAGGAATATCAATTTCTAACAGGAAAAAAAAAAACAACATACTAGAAGTACTTCAGTGAATACAAAGAAAGATGAACATCTCAGTTGTACTAAATCAGAGCTATTGACTTTCAGAAAAATGCTTTTTTTTAATCAGATATTGCATATATAAATCTAACTATTTCTTGTATCATACTGTAAAGCAAATACATAACCAAAAATTAACACAGCAATGATGCTAAAAAATTGATTGGAATTACTGAAGACAGAGAATTTAATGGCAAGGCTGAAGCTTATCCTTCAATCGCCCTATTGTCATAATTTTTTGATGAGTCAAATCTGCTCTTTGCTTTGGGACCTTCACTTTTACCATATCCAGTTAGTAACATCATGTGTGCTACATCAAACAATGGTGACTTTGGTAATAACAGATTTGGACTGGCATCTATGACCTAGATCACTCTTAAAAATTAATGGAACCCTGGGAATGTTGAATATCTCTTATGTAAATTTTATTAAATGAAATAGATTCTAATTACTAAATCAGAAATATCTACCTGTCATTCTATACAATTGCAGGGCCTCCATTTCTAGCATGTGAATGCTTTCTGCAAGTCTGCACCTCAGAAATATTTATGATAGACAGTATGCATAACATTAATGGCAGATAAATTTTTATGGTCTGATAGACCTGCAGCTGAGACCAGAAACTTAAAAAAAAAAAATCATTTAATCTGTTGAACTTAGTCAGTTCAACAAAATTATTATTAGCACCCACTTCTTGCAATCTCTCAGCAGTGTTCTATGCTGAGAGAACAATGAAAGTTCCCTCCTTAAGGTCTCTTAAATTTAAAGAACTTTCTTTTGTTCAATCAGTGTATGATCGTATGTATGCAGCCATTCTGCCACAAATTTCTACTATATTTAGAGAAGCTCATAGCTGCTGAATAAACTTTGTAGAGTCATGGAAGGATAAACAGATGCTTTATGCATTGGTAACATTAGACGCATGCTCGTATTTGCCATAACTCTATTAAAATGCGCCAAACACACATAGCTTTTCATTGGCTTTACTGACAATGATAAAGCACAGTGAATGGCCTTTTTTCTATCATCAAATGAATAACTTTTAAAAATAAATTAGGTGTTACTCTAATTAAGTCTTCCCATTCAGTCTGCCTTTCCATGAGATACTTTTATTGTCCACAACACCACTATCTGTGAGCTTTCCCTATTGCTTTATTCTCGTACTATGTCTATGAAAGATAGAAGTACTATGTTCTTCATTTCACAACAAAGAGAGAAGAGATTTGTAAGCTGAACAGTGTGTCATTGAACAAGCTCTACAACTGCTTCTGAATTACTTGGACTCACTTGATTCCTGCTAAATATTTGGAGGAGAATGAAACTATGGTGGTTCAGAAGATTCAGTTAAAAGCTCAATTCAATACAAATAAGAATTCACTGAAACAATTTTTTTCATAAATTTATTCCATTGAACTATCAAGATCCAGTGATATTAAGATGTCACTGAACAGATAATACTTTTAAAGGAATACATCCTTAGAACTATTATGTTTTGAATCACTTCAAAAAGGATGGAGCCTGTATTTGGGAATATCTACAATACAGACAATCAATATTCCTACACAGTGAAATCAAGTAAATAGCAAAATTTACATGGGGATTGTTAAATCATTACTCTAAAATATCTGATATCTGTCCTTTTTTTTCCCCAGAAGAGAGTATTGAATTTTTTATTGATACGTAATTCTACTTGCATTTAAAATTCATCATATATTTACTGTTTTATTTATCTCTTTGTTTACATTATGATCATATTCAGCAGACTATAATCATATATTAACATGTAAATAGCTGCCTGTTTAAAACTTGTTATGTCATATACAGGATTTAAAGTCTCATCCAGATCTTTACCTCTCTACTTTCACTGTTTCCTTAACTAGTGATTAAAAGGTATTACCACCTGCTTGGTGTTTGGTGGCTACTACCAAATAGCCTTCCAAGACACTAGATACCAACCTCATTTGACATTAGTTACCGCTCTTATTGCTAGTCTCTGCAGCGAAGTCATGAGCAGAATGTATATGAAGATTGAGCCATGTGTTGTTGCATTAAAGCTTTTTGCTTTGAGGACTTAAGCTTGGTATGGCACAGCGAATAAACCTCCAGTACTATCAAGTGTCCTTCTGTGACACACACCAGCAGATTTGTTTTCCAGTAATGGCCATTCTTCAGCAAGCAAAAATTAATTTATTATATGTATTTTAAAATTCTGCAAAAGCCTTTTCAATCCACACTCCTTGCAGCTTATTTGGGGCAGATTTTTAAGTAATGTGTATGTAGCTTTTTGACTACACTGGGAAGATCATTTTTGAGGCTGCAGTAAATGTAGATACACTTTAAAGGAGTCAGCTACTAAATTGTGTCTAAGCTGAATGTCACAATGGAGAATTATTATCATTTAATAACATCCATTAATATAATGGAAACATCTATAACTGTATGGTAGGAGAGGGTCAAAATAGATGAGCCTGAAGTTAATAGTACAATAATTATTAATCTCTCTGGATGCTCAAAGAAACAGAAGAATCACTGCGTCTTTTAGGATAGTTACATAAATTAAGGAAGCAGCCCAAATGTAAATACGGTCATTCTTATGTAGAGTTGCTGTTTGTTAGGATGGCTAAAAAAAATGGTTTAATTATTATTTGTTTTTAGGACTATGTATTATAAGAGGTAAATGTATTAGACAATTCTCAGAGCCTGAACAGTAGCTTCTTACGTCCATGCATGTCTGCAACATCTTCTGTCAGAGTAAAGGGACTGCTTGTCTCTGCAATGGGATACTGCAACGCATTACTACCCGGGCTTTAATTCAGTCTACTAAGCTGGGCTGTTCATACATACCTGCAAAAGCTCATTTTGTCCTGCCTTCAGAAACATCGCTCATTGATCTCTCCCAGTCTCAAGCGTTCATATATTTACCAGGTGTACTTTAATTAATTCTGCACTTTCCGTGTACCCTGTCTTGTTGTGATGGCAGAGGTGATCATCTGCTCTGAATTGTGTAGGACATGCTTTGTTTGTTCATGAACACATGGGCAACACCTGTCTCATATCTGACTAGATTAGATTGTTATTTGATTCTATTAGCGGAGCAACACTGAAGTCCATACAGCTCTATTTATTCACACCCCTTCAAGGACTGAGCTCATATTTCCCGTGAAGAACTATAAAAAGAACCGTATTTTGCTTGTGTTGACTTAAGACTTCTACTAAGAATAAAATTATTCAGAAATAAAAAATCAATTATTTTAAGTATCTTCTAACATCCAACTTCTTCTGGTTATTGTTTACATTTTTAAACTATATACAGTAATGCTAGCAGCAACATTGGACAGAACTGACTCTCTCACTGACTTAGTTCAGATTCAGTGATTCTGGAGGAATCAAATCAAATTTGTAAAAGCAGCAGCCGCCCTGGATTCCATTTGATCATGCTTTATTTATTAGCATTGTGAATATGGCAAGAAGCACATATTACCAAACAAAGATAACTGCAGACAATTACATGTGTCTCAGGAAAGCTGCAGTGTAACAGAAATCTGTGACCTACCTCAAACTGAGCAGTGCATGTACATTGCAGATCACGGGGACGCTCCCTGCTGATGCAGTGTGTTGCATTGTGTTGCAGCAAATTACTGTCGTGTCTCCTTGATGCATCACAGAAACTGCTAAAATAGCAGGAACTTTGCTGGCCCTCTCAGATACATGTCTGCACAGAACACTGTTAGACTACAAGCTGAGAGCAGTCTTAGAAATGTTACGGTACAAAATAGGAAAAATATATTGTCATATCAGTGAAAGGGAGTATTCCTGTATGAGATTATGGTCTTTTTTTTTACCTTTGTAACTGCGGCTTTGATTTCAGTCTTTTCTAAAAACCTCCAGTTGTATGAAATAATGTTAGGTAGCTGAGACGGGAAAAATGAACAGTATTAGTTAAATGAATGTCACAAATTTAATTACAAGAAGTTCCACATCTATCCAAGAACTAAATACTCATAAGAAGATGACCAAAGTCACTTTGAAGCAATTAATTATTTCACTTGTGATAGTGGAGGAAAAAGTATTTTGAGTTCACCTTCCATTTGACACGTTGAGAGAACACCTCATTCATAAGCCGAAATTTAATGGAAATAGCTTAGTCTAAAAATAGTATGTTTTAGGCAGTACTTTATTTGCAGATTTCATTATGTGATTTACCACACCACAGTTTCTGTTCTTTTCTATGATAATACTGATTTAAAAGAATAAAGAGACCTGTGATCAATAGATTTTCTGTTCTCTGGTCAGAATTTTACTTTATATAGTGCATTATTTTGCTTGAATAAGTAACAATAATATTTTCACATGATCTTTGTGCTCTAAAAGAGCACAAAGGAATAGAGGATTTGATTTTTGGACCTATTTCTACAAATTATTCCCCATTTTTTTCCTTAGATTTTTGCTTCCGTGTATGACGATGTCATCCCGCTGTTGTTAATTCAATTTAAATTAAATTTCCTTCTGTTTACCATTTCTACTGTAAATACCTGCTATCATCCTTTGTAATATTAAATAGAGTGAAAGCGTTGGTATTCCTATGGATGTCATTAAGTGTGTTTTCTCAGACATGCCTTTTTGCTTCATTATTTTAAATTGCATGCATTACTGTATAGAGGGGGGAAAGATCAAAAGGAATTGTTTCCATTCAAGTAACTGAGAATTGCATGCAAATTCTATTAGCCATGAATAGTTTAAGGAAAAAAATTCTTCTCCCATAAATAATCAGAATGCGAGAAGTAACTTAAGTGTGTGAAGGAACTGCTCTCTGAACCATGTTCAAATGTTTCTGGCTTCTCATTAAAATTATCCCCTACGGAAATGTTCCTTAAATCCTTAACAACTTCAGAAGTCAATACATTCAAAGTATTAAAGTAATTCTTTTAAGGACTTATGATGGGTTTCTTATTTTTATAGATAAAAACTGATATTATAGCCCACTGATGCAAAAAGCCCCACAAGTTACCAAACTTGATTATGGCATTGCTTAGTCAAAATTTGTATACAATATAATAGTTTCAACAGTTTGACTACAGTGCAACACATATCAGAAAGTATAATCCGGAGTCCATCATCTCAGTTCTCATCTTCTAGCTGAAGAACAGGATACTGAAAAGGCATATGTGCAAAGAGTAGGAAAATAATTATAAAGTACATGCAAGGTCAAGAGTTTGGAAGCAGTTGTAGAACATGGTTTTGGAAGTATACAACTGAAATTGAAGATCCAGTAAATGTGATTTTCTTCTAAGATGGTTTTTTCTTTTAATTACTATGGATTTATTACAGATGGAGAATTGACAAAAAGCTATATAAAACCATTATTTTTTGGCCTCAGTGTATAGCTTCAAGGTGACTCTTGACATCAGGAGCAAGTAGTGTAGAAATAATGAAAACTATAAGCTTCAGGTACAGGTTATCTTCTAGTCTCAATCCATAAAACATTTCTTCAAGGTGCAATTTCCTGTGTTGACTCTTGTGGATCTGTTAGGTTTGAGCTTCCAAGAAATTAGGAACTTAACAAGTGCACGCGTGTCTATAAGGCAGAGTTCTCTCAGACATGACTGAATTTGAATACATCAATGAAACTGTGAAACCTTCTTTAGTTACAGTAAATTCTCATTTAGTCACAGTGGTAAATCTTGGAGTCAATATGGGAAATACTGTAAAAGTAACAGGGTAAATCAAAGTATAATAAGCACTGTGATAAATCAGCTACACTGAAAAAGATTCTAGAGCTGTTGCATCTGTAAAATTATTCTCCATTTGAAGTTGGCCGTTAAGGTGATGAAGACTGCGTGAACAAAAACATAACAGCAGATGCAGAGATGTTATTATTCTCTTCAAGTTGGCCACCTTTGGAATACGTTGTCCTGTTTCATCTTTCCCAGTGGAAGCAAGAAAATGCAAACTGGGGAGAAACCAGTGGAAGACCAATAAGATGGTTAGGAAGTTGGAGGACATCACATGAAAGGAGAAACAAAAGGAACTGGTTACACTTAGCCTGGAGAGGCAGTAGTCTCCTACTACCTAAAAGTGAATTGCAGAGAAGATGGGACCAGACCCTTGCCAGAAATGCACACCAAAATATCAAGAGGAAATGGTCACAGTGCTGCAGCAAAGAGAACTGCAGTTACAAGACCGAGAAGGATCCTTCACCAGCGGAGGGGTTGGCCTCATAGGAAGCTGCCTAGAGAGGCCGGGGAATAACTGTCTTCAGCGATTTTCAGAGCTTGTCTGGAGAAAGCCCTGGGCATCCTGCTCTGGCCTTCAGGATGTCCCAGGGTTTTGTATAGGAGGTTGAACTAAGATTCAATTCTACCATAGGTTTACCTGTGATTCAGTGATCTTTCTGGGCATACACTGATTTAAAAAAAAATGCAGCATGGGAGGGATAGAAGATACAGAAATACACCTGGACAGAAAACATATTTCTGAGAGTGTTTTTAACCTAAATGTTATTGAAAAATGACACTTCTCTTTCATCTCCGGTATTGACAAGTTACCTTCTCTTTGATTTGTGCTGTGTTCAGAGTAGCAGGTCTTTATACACGACTTTTAAATAAATAGGATTACAACAGCAGCAAAAGAAAATTAAATAAAGCAGTGTGCTTGAGCACGATTTTCTGCCATAACTGAATCCAATCTATATGGCTTGACTTTTGGCCAGCTACTTATTGTCAAAAGAAATAACAATACTAGTAGTGTGACATTGCAATGCTGGAAAACATGAAAGAGTAACAAAACAATAATGGTGATAAAGTGAGCATATAGTGCTGTTTTGCTGGAAAGCTGAAAATGTAGAAATCCACCCTGTTTACTTGAGATTGTGAAGGCATGAAATCAGTTCTTGAGGATAAGTCTGAAGCAAGCAATAATCAGGTGCTGAAACATAATGAAAATGTCTGAAAGAACTTGCGGTCATCAGATGGTAATATTCACCTTAGCATCAGAATTGGAGCCATGCTAAATACCAAAAGAAAAAGGAAACCTCTGATGTATTCTGTGGACATATAAAATATCTGCTCAGCTGCATCGTGATTCAGAACTGTAATTCTTTTAAAGGGTTCTGGACTTACTGTGTATGAGCATTAGATATGGAATTATTCTGAGTTCTGGAAGTATCTGCTCCCTTCAGAAAAGGACATATGACTATATTCATGTCAAGGAGCATAATGAGAAAAGAAAATTGTATAAAATTAATTCATCTTGTGACAAAGATTATAATGGAAGTGTAGATTAACTCTGTGGAATAAAATAGTCTGGTATTTAATTCTCTACTTACATGTCTTAAAATAGATGTGTGCAATCCAGTGCTTCAGTTTTAATGTTTGCATTTACTTCCAGTTTATATGTGATTCTGTCATCTGGGAAAGTATGAAATCAAGCAAATGGATACCATAAAAATTCTTCTTCAAGCTATATGATTTCATAAATACTTTTGAGGTAGCTGTGATCTAAATCTGCTTAAAAAGAAATTTAAAGTATTACTGTCCTTTAAAGCCATGGTCATTATCAGTTCAATGTTGCAATTTCAAAACTAGATCAAGCACCAAACCTGCATTGGAACTGAGGGGAAAAAAAAAAAACAAGTGTTTGCAATTTTTAAAATAGATCTACTAAGGTCTAATTTTTTTACATTATTTAAGAATACTGGTCATAAAAAATAAATTGATTCAAATAAGTCTTGTGTAAAATTACACATAATTTTCATATTATAATTACATCATTTTGTACATTAAAAGGGCATTCTAACTTATAATGTGGTAAATTACTGTGAGGAGGAAAATGAGGGATGTTGTTCTTGTATCTAAAAGGAATTGATAAGGCTAAGACAAACAAGGGATATACTGTTCTGGTATGTCAAAGAAACTGATAAAGTAAAAGGGAGGCAGTCTTGCAAGACAAGAAGAGAAACCAGAAGGCAATTAAAAATGAGAAGAAACCAGATAACGGGCCATAAAACCTTGAATGTGTCAAACTGGGGTTGACTAGGATGGATGGGCCTTGGGAAGCAACACTGCGCTTGCTGAATAGCCTGTTGAATATTACTTTCTCCTCCTAGGGGAGGCATAAGTCCGAGTTAATGAGACATGCGACGCATGAAGTTGTATGATCTAATGTTACCTGTAACATGTAATAGGCGTACCGGGTAAGTCTGT
The DNA here is from genome assembly GCF_000710305.1 of Buceros rhinoceros silvestris. Lineage (NCBI taxonomy): Eukaryota > Metazoa > Chordata > Aves > Bucerotiformes > Bucerotidae > Buceros > Buceros rhinoceros. Next base: position 17,231 of record NW_010389129.1, read on the forward strand.
AAATCTTGGAGTACCCAGCCAATGGGGAAACAAGGGAGGGATCTTTTGGCCGGGAATAGGGTATAAAAACTCATGTATTTTTCTATCACATTGTGCCTACTAACCTAGACACCCGATCTTTAAAGAACGTAATAAAACTAAGTGCTTCACTGAGGAGTCTGGCCTGAGTCTCTGTGGCGAGACTTTGTTCGTTTCCAACAATTACTATTAGCCGTTTTCAAGACTCATCTGAAATACAAATTACACAATTTTAGATATTTTAAATATATCCAAAAAGACAAGAAAATAAAAAAATGCAAACAAGTTGCAAACTAATCAGAGCATTTTTCTTTAATTATACAATTTTTATTGCAAAATATCTATTTCAGATTGCTTGAAAGACTCCATTGGCTGTGACCCTTGAGGCTTAATGAGCTAGCTCTAGTCAGCTCTGTGTGTCTTACATTTTGTGACATGCTTGCTTTTCATACAAACATCCTGCAGGGTTTGCCAATTACTATCCTACTAGTGCCATAATAGCAGTATAGCAAATCACTAATATGAGCATCCGACTCCACAGAATGTCCTCCAGCTCTTCCTGCAAAAACATGCTTGGGTTTGGTATTGACAGAAACAAAGTTTGGCCTTGAGGGAACAAGGTAGATCTGTCGAAAACCCTAAGGGTGTACATACATCACTGATTTTTGTAATGATTAGTTATTAAAGAAATGTTTCAGATGACGCATGCAAAAAAAATCTCACAGTCTTTAGACAAAAAAAAAATGCCGAACTAATTCAATACTCGTTTGCTTTTCCCAGTATGTGAGAAACTGATCTTAATATTCGTGGTTTTCATGCATGCATTACTTCTAATGAGTTAGATGTTCCAAACGACCAAGGAAGTATGGGAAATTTTAAGAGGATAAAAACAGCAAGTCTGACTATATCCTTTGGTTCAAAGAAGTTCTGTAATTCACACTAGATGGAAAACTCTCAAGATTACATTTCTTGCTGTGTGTTAGACAAACTTGATATGAAACAAGCAATAAAAATTATTAATATGAAATATAATGAGGGTGTAAAACAGAATTCACCCTGTGAGGGTGAACAGAGTTTTGTTTTGTAAAACAAAATTCACAGAGACCATAGAATCAGCTTTTGATGCAGAGAAACTCCTTTTAACCACAGAGATTCAGGTTTTAATAAAACCAGTCACCGATGTTTGAGTTCATGATGTGAAGCACTGCATTATCTACAAACAACTTTCTGGAAACTAAATTCTTTCTTTACATTGTACTAGTTGTTGCAGTTACCAGCTTATTTATTAGTATTTTGTACATCGTTACAAAATTCTACGAGGATTTCAAAGTTCTTTCTGAAACAAGCAAACAGTGATGGAGGAAGATAGGCAAAAGTAATACAGCTTTGATAACAACAAAGTGTTTCATTTATATTTTCTGTCATTTGTTTATGCCACCTACATTTATTTGCTGCAATTTTAATGACTTTATGATTATATATTTTTTTTAAAACTCCTCTACGTCATGATAGTGACTTCATGATTTTGCATTTTTATTATGCTTTATAAAAGTCAAAAAGCTCTAGGACAAACCTTGAAAGCCTGTGCTACACTGTCACCTATAGCTAGCTTGGCCATAAATCCCAAGGAGATACAAAAAGAAGTCAGACTACAAAGCAACAGCTGCTACTGTAAGCAGGAAAAGAAGATCATCCATCTCATAGGACACCTCATTTCCACAGCCTCATTTTAAGAACAGTTATCAGGAAGGGACTGACTATTGCAACCCATGTGAAGAGCAATAGACTTCACTTTCTAAGCCACAGTTAACAGCAAAAATAATATTTCAAATGTCTATTTTGCAGCTCTGACTGGGTGGGAGTTTGTAAGAGCCAGAAAATGAGACAATAAATGAAGTTTAATCCACAGAAACAATATTCTTCCATGCAGAACCCATGGTCCTGTGTTTGATTGAAGGAGAGTCATAGGAAACGTTTTAGCACATCCCATCTGCACAGGAAAGTCATAATTTGACCATCAAAACTGAAGAAAAAAAAGTCACTGAGGAATGCAGGCAATATTGATAACTTCAGACAATATTTTTTTCTTCCTAGAAAAGAGATTTCTCTCAACGTGACTCACCTCCTCTCTATGAAATGTATAGACATACGTAAAATCTGCTGTGGGACTTAACTGAAGTGCCTCTTGCATGTTTTCAAATGTATACAATGCCACGTAAACACCTTGCTTTGCCTTAGCAAGCATATTTACTTCTAGAGGCACACTGCACTTCCCTATAGAATGGCGTATGCAGTAATGTACTCCCGCAGCACTCTGCTCAAGAACACATTTTGAGAAACCCAAGTGTTTGCCCTGTTAAAAGAACCAGAGAGGATTTAGAAAACTCTTTGTGTCCAGTAGTCTCAGTAAAGAAATCCTTTTCTGCTTAGCATAGCATCTCTCTCTTTTTTTTTTTATTTTTCCCCTCTGGAGGGATGCTGTATTGGGAACAAGGATGCAAAGAGCCTGCCAAAAGCACATTAGAAAAGCAGCAAAATGTAGATTCAGAACAAAAACAAACAAACAAAAAAATCCTGAATGAAATATCCTACTCTTCAAAAGATGCATGTAAATATACTTTAAAATAATGCTAAACTGAGTGGGAGTAGGAAGGAAATACAAAAGCTGCTAGCTACAGCCTGTGAAGCTGAAAGCAGAAATGCTGCTGTAAAACTGAAACAGCGGAGCCTCAGGCACTTTGCTCACTCTCTGGAGACAACACTCCGAGGCTCAGGAAGGCAAGCCTGATGTGTAGCAGATACCTTGTGAGGCACAGGACATTTCTTTCACCTAGGTATCAGTTTTGTCAGGGAGAAGGAGGGAAACCAGAAAAAAAGTAGTGGTTAGCCATTTTAAGAGTAACAAAGTCAGGGCAAAGAAGCCAGGAAGCCTTGTACCACTCTGACGAACAGGGCGGGAGAAAAGGAGCCTTTTTGCAGAGCTAATATCTGCACTTTTCTGTAGCATAGGCTTCCTGCGAGCCTTGTTCACGAGGTTTTGAAGCTGCAGTCTAACACATCAGACATACAACATAATGACTGCAGATGAGGACAAAAGAAGAAGCTTGCTTTATTTGCTGTTCTCGTTTCCTCATAAAGTGTAAATAGCTTCTCTTCTTATGGATTTTGTCATTAAAAACCTCACTGACGTGGGCCTGAAATTTCATCTCTCCCTCAAATAACTATGTTTGAATCCCTTGGAGGTAAATGCTGTTTCTTTGAAAGTAAGTCAGTCAGGTGGAACATTCTCGGCAGAAACTTTTCTTTGAGACAGAGTTGCTTTAGGGACAAGTCTATTTCTTTATTATAATATATTCCTTTTTTGGTACCAGTGACTCTTTTGATTCTTTATCAAAGTCAGAGGATGGCACATCCTTATAACTGACTGTTAGTTAATCCCCTAATGGAGAGGCTTTTAATATTTAAATTATATTAACGTACCACATTCTTTTTTTCTTACTGTCTTTATTAGCTGATAGTTTTTCCCAGTTCAAGCAGGAGATTTGGAGGGTTTGTTTTTATTACAAGGCTACCCTAATATAATATTATATTTTAAGTCGCTCAGAACAGAACCTCCACACTGAAACAATTTCTATTTACAAGTAACTCTATGATCCTAAAAAGAGATCTTCCTCTAATGACATTCTTTTTGCAGTGTGTGTTTAGTTCTTTCTACCATTCCAGTAACTAATATTTAAAGAAAAAAAAAAAGAAAAAAAGAAAAAAAAGAAGGCATGTAATGCAACACTGTTCACCAGCTGAGGGCCACTGTCAGTCACCAGCTGGACAAACCTTAGAGACAGCTTGCAGCTTTTTGGGAAAGGTTCTGGGGGTGTACAATACTACTTGATACTAAATGCGTATTTGTAACATATTTTGTAACATATGGTGTGCTAGAAAAACCATTTGGAATTGCTATCTACAGCAGGAAATAAGTATTTTTACTAAGAAATATTGAGATATGGCTATTGAGGCTGTCAATTTTCTGTATATTTTTATTTCAAACAGGAAGATCAAAATGAAGCCTGGGAGATGGCTTGCAGTTTCCATATGCCTGCCCTTGTGTTCACATGGTCCAAATGCAACCCTACTATTCTGAGGCTCTTCATGACTGCTTTTTGCTGACATATGTAAACTTTTTTCTGTATAACTGTTATATCTAAAAAAATATAATGAAAAGCCTTAGATTCTTATGAACTGGGTGAAAACATGCCTTTTAAGTGCCTGAATCTTATACTGGAATACAAACACCAAAATTATGGGGTGTAATTTCATGTGATTATAGTTATAATGGTCAGATGGATAATCCAGAATACCTGGAGCTTCTTTAGCCATATCCTTTGGGAAAAATTGATTTAATCTGGTTTCCTAATTATCGAGAATGATTCCTTACAAGGCTTGCTATCAGCCATTCTTTGGTGAGTCCTATTACCCTTTTTTTTTCTTTTTTTTTTTTTTCTTTTAATTATCTACACTCTTGGAGTGTATCAGCTTTCATATTTGTTGGCTGTAACTTTATCTCTTTGTTAGGCCTGTCTCTGTTTTCTAGAGTATGAATGTGTATGTCATTTGTAGTATGTAATGTGTTTTCTAGAGTATGAAATTCTGCATTTGTCTTGAAGTCTTTCCTTCAAATTTTAGTTTCACCCGTGACTGTGTATCAGGTGATTTCTCTCCCTGCATTCAGTTCCTAAATCTTTACTCTCCAGTTCTCTGACCTGAGAATTATCTGTCACTATGCTAGCTGTCTAAACTAACCTCCATTTTACATTGCCCACCTGTCTTCTTCAAGGCAGACCAGCTTTCTCCTTGATTATACTTGGAAATCTATTGACATTCCCTACAAATCCTTTTTTTCAGGTTCAAATTCTTCTTGTTCCTCCTGTCTAGCTTAGATTGAAACTGACCACCAACAGCTTCCTCTGCTATTCCCTGATCTGTACTTTGCTTCTCAATGAGCACTTAGTTGTGAACTATTTGAATACCTTTTCCTACAGTGTCAGCTCTGAATGCATCTGTAATTCCAGTGACACTTCCTTGTCATCAATATCAATTACACAAACATCTTTAATTTGTTCTTCTTTATCAGTCCCAAAGTTGCAAGGCTCAGCCAGTTCAGACAAGGGCTTAACAAATGCTTGGCATTACAAATTGAAGTGAATAAATACACTAAATACATCTAAAATTTCCCTGGCAGAGAATCTTCCAACAACTGCTCTTATATATCAAATGTTCTAGAGGGCTCCCTCACTGGGGTGATTTCTGTATTTATTTTTGTTTGGAATGTACTACACTGGTTAAGATGTAACTGCCTCAGAGATGGGTAATAGGAACTGCAAACAGATCCACAAACCCTTTGTACTCAGATTGGAAACTTTCATGGAGGACTTTAAATAACAAAATGTTTTCTCATTTTAGCTACACTAATGATTTTGTTTGTCTTCATATGTCCTTGATTTTGTAAAGCATAGGTTGTGCTACCATCTAGAGAGGAAGTAATCACCCTGGCTTCTCTTATGTCTTAATGATGATTACCTTTTACCCTTGATTTGCAATAATTTTAACTTAAATATAAGTTTCTGAATAAATTAGTTGCTACATAAAACAGACAGCATGCAATGTGGGAATACTTTGGAGGAAATATCTGGTTTATGATTCCATGCCAATCTCTACAATTACACTTTTACATAGAAAGTATTAATAAAAATATTACATATCTAATTTATCTGTTAATAATTTCTTCAGAATTCTGGAAAATCCACCAAAAAATATTTGATACGGTATTAGTTGAGGTCACATTATAAAAGTCTTAGAAGTCTTTAGGTTTTGAATTTGATTCCTTTCTCCTATTTATCTTTGCATTTTAGAATTACAGATCAGTTACATTCTTTAAGTGTGAAATCATTAGACATATTAATTAAATATTTTCAACAAGTGTAAAGAGGGAACAGTAAAAAGTATTAAAAATCCAAAATTCCCAGCTTCAATGTCAAGATCTTACGTAAACCACAGTTTTATTAAATGAAAGATTATGTGTCAATTACAATATTTTGACCTCTTGTGTTGGAAAGAACTAGGAATTGACAATTAAAAAATCAATTTGTACGGTAATGAAGGTATTGATATTTGTTGTAAAAGAACCACAGGGCTAGGTAATAAATGACTGTTCTTCTCTCCTCTGCCATATATATTAAAAAATGTTTTGCCACAACTATTTTTTTCTATCCCAAGAAAGATTTCTCTCTTTAAGTAATTCTCAATTCTGGGATGAACCAACACACTCCGAAGAAGAAAAAAAAAAAAGTTTGAAACTATGCCTCAATAATTGGACATTAATGTTGATGTGTGAAAAAATAGTTTGGTCTCTTGCTTCATTTATATCACTTATTAGGGTTAATAGACACTGATGAACCTCACAGTTACAGGTAAGATTATCAGAAGGGCAACAGGTAGGAAAGAAAGAAGCCAGTGTAGGTATATATCTATAGACTCACACATATGTTAAAGTATTTTTACATTAATATATAATGGAATATGACTCAGAAAATGCAGAGGTAGATCCAACAGTGCAGGTCTATGCAGAGCTCTAATTTAGGTTCTGAAAGCCAGCCTCATGTTTTCTTAACAATTATGCTGATGCACATATAGTATATCAGTTCCAGACACAGGTCAGCTGCAAATAGCTCTGTGACACTGTAAAGATCCACCCATGTATTCAAGTTTAAAACATCAGAAAAAAGTACTTGCAAAGTCAAGAGGGTTCTTCAGTGCATGCCTAGATCTCAGAGGCTGTGATCTTGGAGGCTGTGGTTATTCTGGTCTCTGAAAAGAATTTCTGTGGGTTTGACCAGAAATATCTGTAGGTTAAACTGATGGTCTGTTTCATAGAAATATTGCTATATAAAAAATCAGGATTTTCTTACAATTTTCTTTCTGTTTACAAATTTCAGAAAACCAGAAAGACTATTATGTGAAGAGGAAATAATTCTGATAATTCTGTAAAATGTCCTGTGTGCATTTGAGACTGAGTATTTCATTGTCCACCCATGTCCCTCTCTTTACCTTTGGTGAAGAAGACAAACAGCTGTTCCAGAAAACTGACCAAAGGTTTTCAGACTTTCCATCATTAAATCAGCTACACAGAGAACAGAGATTGTAATAATTTTATGGCTGATAGTTCATATCACACATGAGGTGAATTAATAATATGGATATGAAGAAAAACAATTTATTAATGTTAATAACTCTTCCAATAAAATTTCCAGGAGGACCTGTAGTGATAAATTGAATAATTATGAGTATAATTATGACTAACTAGAACCATAATTTCATTCTAATGCAATAATAATGACACAAAAGTGTAGATCATGAATTTTAACTGCTCAGTTATTCCAAATTTCCACAAGGAAAGGCAAAAAAGGAAAAGGAAAAGGAAAAGGAAAAGGAAAAGGAAAAGGAAAAGGAAAAGGAAAAGGAAAAGGAAAAGGAAAAGGAAAAGGAAAAAAACTCTTCCAATAAAATTTCCAGGAGGACCTGTAGTGATAAATTGAATAATTATGAGTATAATTATGACTAACTAGAACCATAATTTCATTCTAATGCAATAATAATGACACAAAAGTGTAGATCATGAATTTTAACTGCTCAGTTATTCCAAATTTCCACAAGGAAAGGCAAAAAAGGAAAAGGAAAAGGAAAAGGAAAAGGAAAAGGAAAAGGAAAAGGAAAAGGAAAAGGAAAAACCCAGCAAACTCCTCAGCATTAAAATCTGACCAAGTTATGCTTTGCTGCCAAAGAAAAACTATTGATTGTTTAAATAGGCATTCACTGATTATTTTTAAAGTGCTACCAAGAAAACCCACCCTCAAACCATCTTATTTTAATTATAAATCCAGTACTATTTTGAAAGAAGGAAATGGATAGTCTGTGGGGAACAACACGAATCATCTGTTAATCCTCCAGTGGCCTCTGAGGAGAAAAAAGAATACACAGAAGAATAATGGTTAAGTTTCCTTTTAAACAAAGAATTGTCCTACTTGACTTTGACTTTATTTCTGGAGAGGTGTATGCAGAGGATAATCACCCCAGAAAAGCTGCACAAGTGTTCAGTAGTGGTATCGAGTGTAAGATGCACCCCACAAGCAAATGTAGCTGAAAGTCAGACTAATTTTTTACCGAATCATTTTGGGCTAGGTGTAGAGAAGTCAGCAAAAATGAGAGGAGCTGGTGAAAGGTTTCTCTGAAACCAACCTGTTTAATTCCTATGAATTTATTATAAAAACTAATTAATCTCTCTGCCTTCAGAATGACTCAGAACAATATAATGTGGAGTCCAAGGCAATAGAGATAGTTTTTATTAAGCAAGAAGAGACTTGATTTAATGGATCCCACTGATAGTGCAAACAGCTGTTTGTCCATTAAAAATGCTGGAAATTAAAAGTAGGTGAGAAAAACTAATATGTATTACCATCACTTGTATCTTGAGTTCTGATTTTATTTTGCTAGGAAGAAAACATTTTCTATGCTTATTCTTGGCAGTATGGAGAAAAATCTTTGGTTCTGAGCATGATGAACATACATATTTGTACGTTGCAGGCAGTGACTGCAGCTACTGATTGTTTATGCATTCACACATGTGAGAGCAAACAAATTTATAAGACAACTGCATCTATGAAAACTAGCTGATCCACCCAAATGTCCTCAAGGAAAAAGTCTAACCAATAATCGCTGTGGTATACTTGCAAAAGCAGCAGTTGGTGTGGGCCAGGGAACATGCTGACACTACATCTACAGGGATTTTTCATCAGTGTTTCAGTCCATTTCCTGGCCCTGTTTAGTTAGAATACGTAGCTTCTGATTTTCCCTTCCCTTCCCTTCCCTTCCCTTCCCTTCCCTTCCCTTCCCTTCCCTTCCCTTCCCTTCCCTTCCCCCTGGCCTGCTGCCTGCCTTGACACTTTGCATTGAAGGCCATGTCCAGACAGGATTGAAGGTGATTGGTTCTCAGGTATTTCAGTTCAAACCACTCTTCTTCTAGGTTTTATTCTGACTGTTAAACAAAACTGTCAGGTTTTGAAGACAAATTTCAAGGAGTACTTAATGCATAAAGGTATTCCACTAAATAGAAAATAGTGTTAGCAAATTGCTCCGTGGTTTGTTACAGAGACTGTTCCAGAGGCTACAGCTAAAGCTCTAGAAGAGACGAAGATTACCGCAGCCTAGCGTGGAGTAGTCTTGGCTGCACTCTGAATCCTTTGTCCATTCCTCACACAATTTTGTGAATGATCAAAGAACGAGCTCAGTTTGGAAATGGTGAGATATTTCAGTATCAGTTGCTGATGAGATGGAGAATTCCTGAACATAACTGTTAACCATAGAAGCCCATCAAGCATCATTTTATGGGTATCAAATTTATTGTAGATGATGATATGTTAAAAATACATAGGATGTGCTTTAAAACCCTACTGAAATCAATTAGACTTAAGTACGTAATTAAATGTAATCACATACATAAGGGCTTTTTTTGAATACAAATGGAGAACTGATCACAGACTAAGTGAAATTAAGAGAAAGGGAAAGTAAATAAGATGATAAATTATGATCATGTCACTGCATATACTGAGGCATTCTATCTTGCTTTGTTGCTTGCTTACTTTCTGTCTAATATCATCTGCATGTTTGTGATTGAATAGTAGGAAAATTTTGAAGTTAAATATTGTTTAGATTAATGACAAATTAAAAAGGGGAAGGATAAGGGGAAGGAGAAGGGGAAATATAAGGTGAAGGAGAATAGGAAAGAATGAGAAGGGGAATGGACAGAAATAAGGGAAGGAATGGAAAGAAATGGAATAGGAAGGGAAGGGAAATGGAAGCCTAAGAAATCATTTTACTGGAAGGTATGTTAAGAAAAAAAAAGAAAAAACTGTATCAGGGAAATCTCTTGATTTATTTGAACTGCGATATGATGTACTAATAAGTAGTGTTATGTTAGTGAAGTGTTTATGACTTATGATGTACATAGGTATAGAAGCATTAATTGTAGAATTTTGTTTACATTAGTTTTTAAAAATTGGTAGAAATACAGCAGAAATAACTAGCGGGGTCAAGCCACCAAAGAGCATGAGAATTACAAATTAAAATCTTTAAAGAAATGTGAGAACTCTCGCTTATAAGTTCCTTAAAAATGAAATAAATTCCATCTTTTAAAAATACATGTATTTCACCTTTTAAAAATATATGCAATTGACCAATAGTGGTAGAATCCATTATGTACAGACACAAGACTGATTATATCAATAATAATAACAAAGAATGTCCAAAACATTACTTTCATCTTATGGGGAGAAAGAGGAGTAGAGAAGGAAAACACCAGAGTTTACATCAATGCTTGCAGACAGGATGTCAAGGGTTAGGGCTGGGCCAGCCCCTAGACAAATGGCAGGTGCTCTCTATCATTCCCACTCCTTCCCCTCCCTTCCCAAAGAGGCGAAAGAGAAAAAGGAATAAGGGAGAGAGACTTATGGACTGAAAAAGAAAACTAAAATTGCTTTAATGAAAATAACAACAATGAAATTAATCATACACAAATATACACAACAATACCTAACCCAACCCGCTGATGGCAAACATGTCACCATCACCATTGATGCTGTGGGCAGACACTGGAGAAGATCCAGACTGAACTCAGCAGCAGATGATACTGGATTCAGGAGCTGGATTCTGGAACTGGATTCAGGAATGCATGGCCTGGGGTTGAAGGCAGACTGGACAGAGTCCCTCTCAGACTTTATCCTTAATATGATGCACGTGGGATGGAACACCTTGTTGGTCAGTTCAGGGTCACCTGTCCTGTCTGCTCCTCCCCTCAGGTGCAGCCTCTAACTCACTGCATCCCCACCGCGGTATGCAGGATTCAGCAGTGACCTTGATCTCCATAGAAACAAGCATAATCAAGAGTCTTTCTGCAGACCAATCCCTGGTAGCGACGGTAAATATCAAGCACCGTCAGTTCTAGAAGCAGACATTGTCTGCAAAAATATGCCGTTAACTTCAGAAAGTGCAGTTAGTGAGAAGAGACTGAGTTGAAAATTGAAATCAGTGAGCAGAATGAGTTCTGTTCTAACTCAAACCAGGACACAGGAGAACCTCCAGTACTCTTTCATGAGGAAGCTGTAAATGACCACTTTTAGTTAATGTCAACTTAAATAATATACTAACTTTAATTTCACTAAGACAAAGATTCCTCAAGACGGGTGGTAACAAACACAGTCACACAAAGTAATGAATCATCAAATTTAATTTAATCCTAAAATGAGAAGCCACGGCAAAAAACTTTAAATTTTTTAAGTTTAAACATTAGATGTTATAACACCTGAGCATCCTGCATCTCAGCTTGATGTCCAAGTCTTTGGAGCATCCATCCTTTCCCATATTTAGACTTTAAAGTAACATTATTTTTTAGAAATTTTCTTGCCATTTATAGATGATCGATAGGATAAAATTAAGTTTAGGATTCCACGGGTAAGTTATTTGTCTGAAATCTTGACTGTGGACTGAGGTTCTTCACACAACAGTCAGAAGCATAAAGCTGATATATTTACTCAAATCCAGCTCTCTGAGAAGCCTCAGCAGTTACCCACTGAGACTTTCCTGAGATTAAAGGTTTTTTCATACTTTTAGAAGCTCAAACAAATCTAAAACAGTAAGTCTTTGAGAGACCGGATTTGTGGGTTGTTAAGGGTCGAGGGACCGATATACC
>NW_010389130.1:0-13707 GCF_000710305.1 Buceros rhinoceros silvestris
GAGTGGGGAGGAGCAGCACGTGGGATTCACCAGCCGCTTCTGGGTGGTGTTCAGAGCAAAGAGGGGGAGAGAGGCCTAATTTTCCATTGTCAGCTGTGAGCTGGGTATATCAGTCGTGCTTCTTGTGTTTGTACCTGATGCTCTCAGTCTGTGCTTTCAGCGCTCTGTCTCCCCAGAAAGTGCCAGTTGTCCCAGTTTGACCTAGGTTAGAGGTTTCCCAGCTCAGAAACAAGAGGCAAAACAAGACCTCGCAGATGCTCCCTTTCCCCCAGCAGCATTTTTCCGAGGCGAAATGTCTCTCTAACACCGGGATGCTCACGCTGGCAGCTCTCAGCTCCTCCAGCCATTTCTTTGCATCTTTTCTTCAGCCCATCTGCTGCTCTTGGTATCGCCAGGCTCCGCCTTTGTGGCGGACGGGGTGGGGGAGTGGTGGAGAAACACATTTCTTTGGCCTCTTGTTGGTGGCTCATAGGTGTGTTCATACAGGCTTCCCCGTTGAAATTTCACAGTGGGGAAATAATTTGCTGTCAAATGCCATTTTGTCTCCGTCTCGCAGCTCTTGCTGCGGTATTTAGTTACGTGGCGTTGCTGCCTGTGAATGACCTGTGGGCAAACTTTAGAGGAAGGCAGGAGCTTTTGTTGCCAGTGGAGCACACTGCGATCACGTTACTGTTACTCAATAATCAGTTGGTCTGGACGTCAGGTTGCGAAAATTTAAACAGATTGTAAATTGTTGAACTTTGCCCCACGCGTGTGGCTCGTTTCTCTGTCCTGTTCCTATTGCTGACAGGGGATTTAATGAAAACAAATGCAGGGTCAAATCAGCCACTAAAATCGCAGTGCAGGAGAGCTTAGCTCGGCTGCTCCGTGGGATGATCAGCTTTGTGTTGCTGGCTCAGGCACTGGTGAGCAGTTGCTCGTTAGGATGGAATAGATGAGTCCAGGGAGTTTCACTGATTTCTGGGAAGCTTTGTTCATTCCCATAAGCTGTGAATCTCGGCTGGTTCTTCTCTCATCAGGTAATTTCATGGCTTCTGTCAGTCCCCAGGAGATACTGACCTGGCAGAGACTCTTAGGGCTGCAGCTAAACCTTGTGCCCTGGGCTGCAAAGAGCTTTGCTCCAGAGAAGCCTTCCTTCTCGCCCGGGCACTGTGACAGGCCCATGGTCTCTCAGCACTGTGCGGCTGGAGTGTGTTTTCTGTTAACGTGCTGAATCTCTCCACAGGGGCTTTTCATCAGAGGCCATGGAGCTGTTGGCCAACGAGCTCAGCATCTATGACAAGCTCTCAGAGACGATTGATCTGGTGAGGCAGACTGGCCACCAGTGCGGGATGTCAGAAAAAGCCATTGAGAAATTCATCAAGCAGCTCTTGGAAAGAAACGAGCCCCAAAGAGGACCTCCACGGTACCCTGTCTTAGTGGCCCTCTACAAGGTAAGAGGACGCACAGATTGTTGGAGGGTTGGAAGTTCTTGTTTTGCACCTGTGCCTTTTCTTTCCCGTTGCATTTTCTTGATGAATTTTCCTGAGTTCTGTAAAAAGCTGCAAAGTGGAGCTTCCTTCCTTCATCCCATGAGCTGGTTTGAAAACAGAAGGCAGCTGACCGAGGTTTGAAATTGCCTGTGTGTGTTGAAACTTTTAATGTGTCAGCACCTTCCTCTCCTTAACCTATTAAAGAATGAGGCTTGGATTGATTCTTGGGGCAGATTCCCAGTGTCGGCACCCTCAGTGGAACCATGAGGAACAAAGGAGATCCTTAAAGTTCAGGGTTGAATAACAAGGAGATCTGGGTTCTGTTTCTGACCCTGTCACAAGCTTCTACCTGTCTCCATTCTCCTAGTTTATAAAATAAACCTGTCACTGTGATGTTTGATGCTAGAAAAATGTTTGGAGACCCTTAACTAAAGGGCACTGTAAAAAGTTCTGCAAAGCGGGCGAGGATGCTGCTGTGGGTAGGTTTGAGGTGTTTGCTACGAGGATGAAGAACTTACTGCTGGCAGGAATATTCAGTGTCGTCATCATTCACGATGGTTTCTATGCAGAAAAATATTCAAGCTTTCTTCCTTGCGGCTGTATAAAAAGCTGTAAAATGAGGCAGGAGAACAGAAAACTGAAAATTTGAATTTTTAGCTTCTGTTCTTGGTTTTGCTGTTGATTGACTTTGGCCGGGGGAAGAATGCGTCATGTCATCTCTGTGAGGCTTATTTGGGATTCTGGAATGGAGAAGGGAGCCGGTGCCAACTATGCCAAAGTGTTTCGAGGCTCGACGGATGTTTGCAGAAAGCCCTGAAAACCTTGTGTAAGAGCTATGGCACAAGAGCGAGCGTTTATTTGATGGGGTGGGGGAATCGGAACTAGCTGCAGATGATCCTCATTGCTCTGGCGCTGGGTTATTTTCAGTGCTAAGACACGAGAACAGCGTTGTGTGGTTTGAGGGCTGCTTCATCTTGTCCTTGGCCAGCCCTAATGATAAAACTGCATGACAACACGGCTGAACGAGGAGCCACGGCAAAACTGGGAGTGTTCCTCTTACAGCACGTAGCCACCGCCCTTTGATACCAGCCAGAAGGTGTGTCCTGTCTGAAGGCACATCAGCTCACTGCAGTGTCGTTAATCAGGTGCCTGTTTTCTCCCGCAGGGCCTGCTCACGCTGGGACTGGTCCTGCTGACTGTGTACTTCGTGATCCAGCCGTACAGCCCGCTGCCACCCGAGGCTCAGCTCTCCAGAGCCCACGCCTGGGGCTCCCTCATCGGCCACATCCGGCTGCTCTCTCTGCCCATTGCCAAGAAGTACATGCTAGAGAGTAAGGAAACCATTTCTCTGCTGTAACATAAGCCTAGCAAGAAATACCACGTTAAATGCCAGCTCTGCGCATCGCTTGGGCACCAAATAAGAAATGTGTCACTGGCAGGGCACCATGGTTTTCTCTTTTCCTACCACTGTTCTTAAAAATAGCATCCTGCGTTCTAGCTGAGGCTCTTTTCCTTCCGTTCCATAGGGGTGAAGCATGTTTTGTCTAACTTCATAGTTTGGTTCTTGCACATTCTCTAGCTTTTAACACCTTGGGTTTTTTCTTTCACAAGAGTTCCCCTTCCTCTCAAAACCTCCATGGTCCTGCAGATTGTACTGCCGCAGCTGTGCTGGGTGAATGTCACCTTTTCTAATGTGTTCTGAGCAAGCAGGAAAAACACTTTGTCAAACAAGTCGTGATACTTGTGAGCAAAGTGTAGGAACCTGAGCGTGTGGCCCAGGTTTGAGGAACAGTTGTTTTTGCCAAGTGGTGGATTGGGAAAGGCCTGTGGGCTTGAGCGCGACGGTGCTTATAGCAGTTAACATGACGTTAAGGGTCATGTTGAGGGGGAAGCTGGGTAAGGGGCTCCGTAATGAGCTGGTCTCATCACGGGAGGGAAACGTAATGGATTTTCCTAGACTGGCATAATAGAAGTGGAAAAGTTTGAGTATTTCTTATCCCCTGTTAATCATTTCCACTGGCAAATGGGTGGAATTATGGGCTCTGCCTCTCCCATAAAACACAAAGACTTGTCAGCCGTGATAAAGCTGGGAATTATTTTGAGCAGGGATGTGGCATGGTGTTGTTCATGTCTGCTCACTGTAAAAACAAACTCCTGTGGCCGTGCCCTCCACCCGTTTATATTTAGCTTCAGCAGCTCATTGTGTTGGAGTTGCCTGTTCTGGCTCTGACCTTCCTGCTGTAGCTAAAAAGGGCTCCCTGAAATGCCAGCGCCGTGTTTTCTCTGGGTCTCCGTCTCCTCTGCCAACACCAGGGGTTTCTGGTGATTGGGTTCATATGGGTGGGACAGGGTATCCCCCATTGTTCTTCCCCTTCCTTAAACACTGGGATCTCCCGCAGGGCGAGGAGATGGCTCTGATAGCCACTGACATTTGTAGTCTGCTCTGACGCAATCTGGCCTTGCCGTGAGTCTGTGCACACCCCTCTGCGTCTGTGCGGAGAAGGAAACCAACGGGAACTTGAGTGCTTGTGTTTGTTCAGTGAAATTATGGTCAGAAAGTTGATGGCTTCTTCCTCCACATGCCACAGGGCCCCTTTGGACTGGGAGAGCCCAGGGAGCTTCCTCAGGACAGCAAAAGGTTTCTAGGACAGGGCTGCCTGAAATGGTGAGCATCTTGCTGGGTGGAGAAATGGGAGCCAATCTGTGAAAACTTTGATCCTCTGTGACTTTGTGACTCTGCCTCAGCAAAAAGAACCGGGCTAGACCCTGGCTGAGTGCAGCACCTAGGGTGAACCTTGGCCGGGTTCCTGTGGGAATCCCTTGTGTCCTGCCTTCCCAGCTGACAGCTGCGGCCGCCAGGGCCTTCCCAGCGTCTGGCTGTCCCAGCAGCACCGCGGGCCACTTCACGGCCTGGCTGAGTGCAGCACCTAGGGTGAACCTTGGCCGGGTTCCTGTGGGAATCCCTTGTGTCCTGCCTTCCCAGCTGACAGCTGCGGCCGCCAGGGCCTTCCCAGCGTCTGGCTGTCCCAGCAGCACTGCGGGCCACTTCACGGCTTGCTGCTGAGTGGACTGTGGCAAAGGCATCCATCACGAATCCGGAAGAGGGCTTTCATGGCGTGGAGCTGAGTGACCTCCTGAGCTCTCTTTTGGGCCTGCCTCATGCACAATGTCACCTTTTGCCCTTAATTTTGGCCTCGTGGTCTGCTGAAGGGAAGAGGTAGAGCCACATCTCATTGTCCTGTTTGTTGATGTGAGCAGAAGGCCAGGAGGTTGTGCTGGCAGGTCCAGCATTCCCCGGTGTGTACTTGACAGGAGAAGGCACCACACTAGGACACTGAGCAGCAGAGAAAAGCACTGACAAAGGGACTCGACGTTGAGGCTCCTCTTCCTTTCTCTGTGTAGATCCTGGTAGATGAAAATTTTGAGGGGGCTGAGGATGAAACACGGAACTTTCTGTGCTCGGGCACCAGTTCAAATCAAGCTCGGGCTGTTCTTGCTGAAAGCCACCTGTGAGCAGTTTGTGGGCTGCCATGGCCCTCCGGCAGAGCTGGCAGGTTTCCCCCTGGCCACGCTGCCCAGTGTGGTGTGGATGAAGCCTGGCCGGGGCAAGCGTGGGTGATCCGGTTCGCTTCCTCTGGGCCCAAAGGTGCCTGGGCAGGCAGGGGCAGTCCACCTGTGGTCTGGGGCCAGGCTGTCCCAGGCTCAGGGCAGCTTTCCTGCATCTGGGATTGCAGGACAAAGCCCAGTTCTACTCGGTTAGAGCAGCCAGGGTTGTGTCAAAGAACAAGGGGAGCTCGGATGCCTGGTATCCCCCGAATGTGGGAGCCTCCCACTAGAGCAGTGGTGAGGCTCTGGGAGGAGCAGGGGTGCAGGGTACTGCTCCCCTCTCCCTCCGGCTCAGGGTGATCTGCCTCAGGTGAGGGACCTTCATCGCGTCCCGTCCGCCCCAGGAGTGTGCAGTGGATGACAAGGGCTGCCTGTCTGTCGGTGGCCGTGGGTGGACCAAGGTGAGGAGCAGTGGCCGCAAAGCTCTCTCTTGCGTTAAGTTTGTAGGATTAGGTCCAAAGTAAATTTCCTTTCTGCTCTGTTGCTTGCCGGCTTTCTCCCCCAGATCAATTCCCATATCAGAACTAATGTTCCCACCCTTTGTTTCTTCAAAGCTGACTCTTAGAACCTTGCCTTTGGCATCTGTGCCTCTTTTTCAGCTGTTTTCCCAGAGTGAGGAACCGTGGGCCCTTCGGCTGGGGAACAGCTCTGTGGAAATGTGGTTTGCATTTGCCCTTCCTGAACTCGTGTTTGCGCTGAGCTTGTGAAAGCCCCAGCGCTGGGTCACGCTGCCTGCTCCGGGCTGGGGGAGCCGCCTCCCACTGCCTCAGCATGCGGCTGTCGACCGGGGGGATTGGCACTTCATGAAGCCCCCGGGGCTTGTAGACCTCTGGGCTCTACCTGCCCTAAGGAACACTGTGGATTTGGTGTGAGCATGTGGGGTGGCTCAAGGCTTTCTAGTGCTGTTCCAAGAAGCAAGCAGGGCCTGCGTGACTTGGATTTGTTTCTCTTCCCTGACGTAGGCTGGGATGGTCAAGTCATTCCCTCTGTGGAGGGAATTTCAGTTCTCTGGTGCAAAGAACAGGTACGAGCACTTCCCTCTCCCCTGCAAGTGCTAGGAAGTAAAATAATGAGCCTGTGGTAATCAGAGCCAAAGGAAAAGGGCTTTTATCTTTTTCTAACAGGATTTGTCTTTCTTCGATTCTAACAGGAGCACAGTGGTGGTCACTCTACCTGTTTTTCAGTGGTCCTTCCCTTCACAGCTGGGTGACAGCCTTACAGCTTTGTTAATATCCGAGTGTGGATTTTGGTGTTGAGGACTGCCACCCAGAGCAATGAGGGGAGGAGCAGGGCAGGAGATTGCTCTTAAATTAGCTTGTGTGGCTGCCTACGGTAAGTTTGGTCCTTGCAGCTCAAAACCCTCAGCAGAGCAGGTCAGTCAGTGGTGAACCAGCTCTTGTCCAGCAACGTGACCCTTTGCACGTTGTACTGACCGCAGGGGTTTTTGACGGCCTCAAGGAAAACGCAACTCTTGCTTCTAATGACGAGCCCTGGTGCTGACCACACACATCCTGCGCTCTTCAAAATCAGCTGGACCAGCAGCTGCTCAGACACCTAAAAGCACCTAAAACAAGTAATACACGTGGCTCAGTGGCGGGAAAGGGACCCTGGAGAAGACTCTGTGTCCAATTCTCCTTTTTGCCTAGAGCAGGAGGGCTCAAATCGCACGTAGGGGTTTTAGGATCTGTTTTAGAGAAAGGAACGCTGCTGGAGCTGTGTTTAAGCAACACCTTGTGAATGGCCTGTCACTGGCCCATCCCAGGGCCTGCTGGGTGCCAGAGCTGTCTGTGGGGATGGTTACTGGGAGAGGAGAGCAGCTCTGCTTCTTGGCCAGCCACCTCCAGTTCAGCTGGAGGCCCTGCCTTGGCACCTGGCCAGGTCCTGGCTTCTTCCTGATCTTAACCCTTTGCAGGCAGCCTGCGATGGGCCAGCCGCAGCCACTCCGGTTCTCACACTCCTCCCCTCTTGCTGGAGCCCTAACGTGCATTTGTCGACGCAGCTCTGGGCAGAAAGGGAGTATCCAGCGTGCCTATCTTACACCAGCGTGGACTTTCTGCTTCTTGAGTGGGGTGTTGAGCCAGCATTCCCCGTGGCGTTTGCAGCCCACGCTGAATCTGACCTGCTGGGTTCAGCCATGCATGAGCCCCAGGACCACGGGCCCGCTCTGCATGAGAGGGTTGCACAAGGCTGCCGGGGAGGTGAAGCAAGATCTGGTTTCTGATGTCTTGCTGCCTTCAGCGTGGCCTTCTCTGCTGGCTCACAAAGGATCTTCCTTCTTTTTTTTCCCCTAAGCAAAGTGAAGCTGGTTTGCTCTTGAGTTCGTGCGTGTTCTCATGTGCCTGCACCAGGGGCTGGGGTATTTGAGGTGGATGTGTGTGTGCTGTGGGGTGCAGCTCTGCGCAGGGCTCCCTCCTGCCACCGTTCAGCTTCCTGTTTATCTGATCTGGTTTGTGCGTGAATAAACAATCCTTTTATAATATAACCTGAGAGTGACCGACAGACATGTGTGTTGGCTCATTCAAAGGGGAAAAATAAAGGCTGACTTGGCAGAGCAGGGTGGTGCCAAGCTGTCTTCATGCACTGCTTTACTTTGGCCTCTGTTCAGCCAGTGGACTGTGTACTTGGATTTGCTGACAGTAAACTAACTCCAGGTCGTTGTGCTAATCCAGATCACGAGAAACTCTTCCTTTTGCTTCTATATTTTGATGCCTCCAAAATTTGTTTCATCGTTTGCAGAGTAAGTGAATTCTCGCTTTGAATTTGCTTCCCTGGTGAGAGAGCGTGTCGTGCATGGCCCGTTGCAGGGGGTTTAGCGGCCTGGCAGAGCCTGTTTGTGCTGGTGACACAGGCACATCAGACTCTGCACAGGCTGAAGCCACCATTGGGCAAGGGGCAGCAGCTGGGAGGGATTAGTTTCAAAAGGGTGCTGTTCCTCTGAGCCAGACTGCTGCCAGAGCAGCACAAGCTGTTTTCTAGGGCACATAAACAGAGGTGCAGCCTGGAGCAGCCGTTGGGGGCTTTCCTGGCAGCTTGGGCCCTGCCTTCAGTTTTCTAGACTGATGCAGATTTCTTCTGCAATCATGCTCTTTCACCCAGGGGACCTCAAATTCCTCTTGGACTGGGCTGAGCAGACTAGATTTCACAATGTCTCGTTGGATCAAAACCAGTTTTGTGCTGTGCTGGAGATGGACTAATCATCCTTGGGTCGCTTCACCAGCCGTTCCCCATTAGTGACATGAATGAGTAGTTCTTCGAGCTGTTGACTTCTCACCCAGAACAAAAACAAGGGTTTCTTGGTGGGTTCGTTTGTAGATATTATTTTGTTACTGGATGTTCCTAAAAATGCTCGGAACCAGACTGGGAGGTACTTTCTTTTCCTGGCTTAAATATATTCAAGATTAAATATATTCAGGAAGTTCAGTGTGAAAGGGGTGAGGATCTTGTGCTGAGCAGGGACCTTCTTCACAGTATAGATTTAAAACCCCACGGTGATGCGTTCCTTAATCAGGACTTGCACACTGTAATTAATAAGTACATAGTATTCCTGTCTGAATTCCTCCAGAACCCATCAGTTTAGCCTGACTTTGACGTGACATTAGAAATGATCAGGTTAATTTTTAGCCTAGTGAAAGAATTTTAGCGAGATGGAGCTCAGAAAATGTCGCTTTTGCACCAAAGTGCTCCAAACGTCTCCTCCTGACTGTGCCACCACAGAGCTCCTCGTTTCCACATCTGTGAAGTAAGAATGATGAGATTTACCCTTGTGATCAGCAATTGATGTCTAAATTGCTTGGAGCTTTTAAAATACTGTTTTTTCTTTCTGTAAAATCAGGGGAGGGGATGTGGTGATACGCACGTCATGTGCCCTGCTGCAGCGGCACAGCATGACGTGTACCAACAAGCTGTTTACTTGAGTTTAGGATCCGTAAGTCTGCAGTGGTGCCAGCGTGGCCAGGCGTAGCAAGATCAACCTGGCCAGCCTATTCTTTGGCTGTCGAAGCAATAACAGTAGTTTGAGCCACAGCTTTGTGTTCAGGTTAAGGGCTTGGAAATCCCTGTCCTGAAAGTAATGGAAAACAGCACTGTAAACCCCAGCATTTGGAAGCTGGGTATCTCCAACTGGAGGGAGAGCTGCAGCCCTTCTGTGGTGATGGTGGTTGGACATCAGAGCACTGAGGATCTCGTGGGCCCTTCGGCGCCGGGAATTGTACAGGTGGGATCCAACGTCTCTTAAAAAACTCTGTCAGCCCTAAGAACCAGCTTGTGGCTGGGCTTTTGCTGTGAAAAGGAAAGCAGGAGGCAAGTACTGCTTGGGCTGTCAGATGTGCTCCATAAAGGGTCCCCTTGGCCGAGGGGAAGGTGTGGTCATGGGCAGCAGAGGGGAGGCTGAGGTCTTAAACCTGTCCTTTAGGGTCTGTTCAGATCCACCTTGAAAAACCCGCTGACTTTTACAAAGCTGTGGGGAGACTGTGAAAGTGGAGATCAGCATCTTCTTGTTGTTGGGTCTAGGACGTAGGAGCAAGGTTGTTGCCATCAGTGCAGTGACATAAATGAGTCACAGGGCCGGGGTGAGTCCACCGCATCCCGAGCTTACCTTTGAATTGGCCGTTGTAGAGCTGGTCATGCTTTTGGAGAACCCCGAGGTTTACCTGCAGACCTCCCCTGACTACAGGGTCAGTGGTTGTAGTTCTCGATGGTATATTGGGCTCCGCGAGGGGCTGTCCAGAAGTGTTGTGGGTGTTAGTGGAACAGCCAGGTGTGTACAGTGGACCCACAAGACAGGAGGGAGAAATTCTTGTGAATATTCAGGCCAGTCTGTCCTGAGAGCCCAGAGCTTGTCCTGGACTTGCTGAAGTTGCTTGAATACTCCAAGCACTGGTTCCTCATGAAGTGTGAGGTGGGTCTGGGGAATAGGGTCAGCCTCAGGAAGCAGAATCAGGGATTTGGAACCAACCTTTGCAGATTGTGGAGCTGCTTGCTCCAGGGCTTCCCTATGAACCTGCTGCAGTGCCAGGCTGGTATTTCACCCTCCATATGGTCCCTATAGAGGCCAGGGCTGTCCCTGAGATCCTGCTCGCACATCTGCATGGGCAAGTTTCCCTAAGTTTTATTGCTTCGCTGCAACAGGCAGAAGCAGGGCCAGGTCTTCTCAGTCACCTCCTCGCTTCCAATCTGGTCGTCCCCACCCAGCATCTCAGGGTTCTGTGCACACACCCCTCTGTAGTTCTGGGGACGGCCAAAAACCTTGGGAGATCCTCTGTGAAAATGGCCAAGAAGGGCGGGGTGCTCATTTTAAATTAATTGGAAGTTGAAAATTATTTTTCTGCATAGTGGAGAGTAAAGTCATAAACTCCTTCTAGCATTAATCATAGCTGTGTCTTAAGTTGTTACCGCTTGGTCTGTGCTGTGTTAGCAGCTGGAGGTCCCCAGCTCTGGCTCTGCTAGGAGCTGTCCTGATACAGGGGAGGCCACAGCTCTTCTTCGGGAGAGCTAGTAAAGCATAAAAGCAAATATTACATGGATATGACTGGTGGGGAGCCAAGGATCTGCTTAACAAAGGAAAGGCTGCTCCTTAGAGAGGAGTGAGAAAGCCTGAGCGTGGAGGAGAGCTTAGCTGGGACTGGCCTGCGCTTGTGAGCGTAATTTATAGTTGTACAAGTCAATCCTACGGCTGCTTTCCTGTGCCCCAGCTGTAGCGGGGTAACGGCCCATGCCCAGCGCTCGAACGATTGATCGGGTGCGAGTGGACGGGACCACGGTGTGACGGTTGGCATGAAGAGCTCATCTTCTTCTCAATCTCCGAGCTGAGCGTGTGTGTGCACAGCCGTAAACCAAAATCATCCCCACGGTGTCTGGGCAGGGTGAGGATGTGAAAGCAATGAAGGGAGCGTAATCAAAAGGGAATGAGCGTCCTCGGTGGAAGCCCCGCGCGGGTCCCCTGTGTGCTGTTGTGTGTCCTCTCCGTGCAGCCTCTGCTCCCTCCTCCCTGGGAAGGGCAGGCGCTGCTCGCCGCCCATACTTGTCATGCCAGTCACACATATGCTGGTGCACAGACTAACACCCTCAACAATAAATTACAAGATTAATTACCAAAAAAAAAAAATGCATCTCAACTGTGCTGCGCTTGGGTTATTCATCGGGGAAAGAAATAACCTCCTGAATCGAGCAATTGAGAATGCAAATATGCCGGCCTGGCTCAAAAGAGGCCCCAAGCTCTGTCCCAGCAGACTGATTAGCATCCCCGTACGTGGGGTGCTGCCCAGAGCCCAGCCAGGAAATTTGGGAATAACTCTGCTTAACACCCTGGGATGAGGTCTCTACATTTTGCCCAGAGGGAAATTATAGTATTGCTGCTCCCTGTGTGATGAGACACCATGAGATGGGTTTTCTCGTTCTCTTCGAGGCGACGGCCCGTCCTCTAGTGAGATCTTTGAGCCTTTTGTTTCCTGCCACCGACCAGCTGTTTTTTGTGAGTTGGGTTGTTTTGTTGTTGTATAAGTGAAGCTTTCTGCAGGCAGTGGAACAAAGATTTTCTTTTTTCTCTTGTGAGCAGGGAGGGAAAGTAGGTTGGAGCAGTTTCTCATGGGAGTGGGGCTTCTGCTTGCAATAAGGATTTTACACTTTGTTTCGCCTCTTTACCCCTTTCCCTGAAAGTGTAGACGCGTCTTCCAGAAAGACGAGGAATTATATCCTGATCCCACCCAGCAGCAGCAGGGTGGGAAACACAGCATTTGAGGCTTGATTGGAAATACTCCCAAAGAAAAAAGCAAAACGAATCCCAATCTGCTCCTTGGTTTTGTGTTCCAGTGAACCTAAATCCTCTCTAACATTCCTCGGTGTCTGTTACAGGTGTTGGAGGGAAAAATAAAAGTTTTCCGATTAAATGCTCTTTATCAGGTGCAGGAGCATGAACGTGGCTGGAAACTGCCAAGGCAGGAACAGGCAGGCTCTACATCATCTTTTTTCCCCTCAAAAGCTGCTGCGCATCCTTGTTTCCCAGCTTGACTTTTCAGACAGGCTTCACCGTCTCTTCTGTCTCCGTTTCCCAAGTGGGTGGCCGGCAGCGGCGTCCAGGAGACATAAGCTGTTTTGACGAGTGCTGGCACCGGCCGCGACGGGTGGGCCTGTTGTGAGGACAGATCTCTGGATGGTTCATGTGAGGTGTGTCCCAGGCCGTGGGTTTGTCCTCACCCACCCTGACAGATCAGGTGCTTGGTGGGTTTGCTGCCACTGCCCTGGTTAAACGTCTCCTCAATGGATTGCGGCTGGTTTCACGTAAAAATCGAATTTTTGAAGATGGAAATGTATGCAGTATTGGTTGTAGGGCAGTTCACCCGATAGCGGTGTAACAGCGATTTCTGGAATACACAGTGGGTACAGCTGTGGTCTGGGGGTTCCTCCTGCTGGACTTTTCACCCCATTTCACCTTCAAGTCAATGCACGGCATGAGTGAAGCCAGCAGCAGCACACCTTGGCGAAATCCCGCGTTCCCCAGCACCTTCTGCACTCAGAGACTGGGCAGACTTTGCCCTGGACAGAGTATTTCTTAATCAATGCAGGGTGAAGGGAAGGGTGGTGATTGCAGAGGTGCCTTGGCAGGGTTCCTGGCAGCAGTGCCAACCACCTTAGAGTTACTCCTTTCAACCTGGATCTTTTTTTTGTCTCCTCAATAACACATGTGGATTGTGCTTTCGTTTGTGGACTTGTCTCACTTTAATGACACCATGTATGGCGGTTGCCATCCTCCTGTTGACAGTGAAAGGGTGACTCTGAGCCTCGTGTATACAGAGATGCGGAGTTTCCACAAAGCTCGTCCATGTCTCGCAACCCTGAGCTGTATCTCCAAAATCTCCAGCCTGGGCTGGAACCGCCCTGTGATGAGTTCCCTGCCCGCTGAAGCTTGTTCTTTGAGTAACTTAGAGCCGTAAGAAGCTGTAAGAAATTTCAGTGTTTCATGCTGGGGATAATGAGTTTATCATCAAGCCTTTCTCCTTTCCATTTCGTTTTTGCTCTTATTAAACACATTTCTCTTGTTTCTCCCCAAGAATGCCAGGACTGGTGGGCAGCAGGTTGTAGACAGAACGCTTCTACACTTCCTGCAAACTGCACAGTCTGTTCTGCTGTGAGAAGCCTTCCGGTAGTGACAGACTTGGGAGAACTATCAGAAAAGCTCCAGAGGTCTCAGCCTTTTCTGATCAAGGTAATGGATGGACGTGTAAGGCTGGATCATTAGTCCAAACTCTTCAACAGCACCAGCCAAAGACCTTGGCCCAGTGTTTTTAACCCCAAACTGCTGATTGAGGTAGAAGATGTGTCTCAGGAGACGTTTATCCCCAGTTTAAAGATGTTGGGGGTGAGGAGCTCACCTGTTCCTCTGACTGACTATCAGTGTGGTTGGAACGTTAGTGACCGAGATGGCTATCACTCTTGGATGTTCTTTGGTGGGAGGGAAATGGGAGTGGGGAGGAAGCCCTGGGGCACGGCTTTTACCCGTGTTTCGTGTTGTTCAAGACAGGGCAGCACCTCTCCTATGAAGAACTGAAGCATTTTCAGTCCCAGGATCCAGACCTGGCAGAGGTTATCATAGAAGAGAATTCAGCTGAGTTGTGGAGCTGTCCGTTTCTCTTTC
>NW_010389130.1:13803-16645 GCF_000710305.1 Buceros rhinoceros silvestris
CTTTCCCTGGTGAGTCACAGATAAATGGTGATAGACAGAGATATCCCTTCTGCAGCAGTGCCTGGGCTCTTTGCCAGTGCGAGCTACCAGGAGCTGCACTGTAAGTGGAGGGAAGGAGGACAGGAGTGGCTTCCAGGCTCCTATCTGCCTGGTGGCACTGATTTGACCCAAGGAGAAGACTTCTGCACTAAAATTGGACTGTTGTGGCTGGGACTTCATGTATTGCTCCCCTTACAAGATAGAAATAGCCCAGTGACTGCTCAGTCCTGTCCTTCAGGCCATAGGTTAATCATCTGGGCTGTGGTCTGGTCACCTGAGGCAACTGGTTTACAGTTCTACTCACCTCTGGCTGCTCAGTGGAAATCCTCCTTCACCAGCGTTGACTGAGAAGTAACAGCAAGCGAAGAGATCCTGCGACTTGTGTCTGGTCTCACACAGGAAAGACAGCCAGCCCTAATCCTGAACTCCAAAAACTCTGCTAAAGCCTTGAGCGGGGCTTTAGCTGCAAGACCTGTGAACAGCTCAGAGCTCGCTCAGGTTGCAGAGCAACCCGGCAAAGTCTTTTCAAGTGGAGAAGGGTGAGAAATAAGGTGGGGAGGTGCCGTCTGGGTCAGAGCAGACTCCCTGGCACGTTCATCTCAGCAGAGGATCAGTGTCCAAGCTGACTTGGAGAAGACCATGGAGTCTGAGCTTTGGCTGATGCTAAGATGAGATCTTCTCGCTGTACTTCTTGACCGCAGCACTGGTAGGCGGATGGTCGGGGTACAGAAATATTAATTAGTTATTAATGTCAAGCCGCTAGAGAGAGATGTAAAACTAGCAAGCCCCACCCTGCCTTTTCCAGGGACATTCCCTGGCCTGGAGAACAGACTCGGGTTCCCCTGCCATGGCGTGTGGGTTCAGTGATGGCAGTGTACAATGCCACCGCTCTGCATCTTTTTGCTATCAACGGACCTGAGCAATGACTCGAATCGGTTTAAGGGGAGAAGGCCATGTTGTTAACTTCAGGCATCCATGGTGATCTGTTTGTTCCCTGTTTTCACAGTCCTGCTGCAGGTACTAAGAGGGTTGCCTGCTGCAGGTACTACAGGTTTAGGAGCTGAGAGGACAAATTTTGCTCCTAGGGGCTTGTTGATCAACAGACTGTTTGTCAAACATGAGTATTTGTGACCACTTTAGATCCTGGAAGTTGCCTTTTAAATGTGAGCGTTATCATTCCGCAGTATTTCTTTAATATGGTTTGTTTTGTTTTGTTTAGGAACAAATCTGTGAATAAAACTCGGATTCTGCAGCAATTTTTCCCCACTTCTTCTTTGCTGTCCTTCCCCAAGACAGTGTCCCTAGAGAGCTGCTTCCTCATCCACCATCCAGATTTGGGGAATAAGGTGAGAAATTCATCCCAGGGACATCACCTGAGTTGTCCTCCAGAAGCTCTAAGTCTCTGGGTGATTTGCAAGACACTTCCAGCTGGTACAATCCTGAACAGAAGGGTTGAGGGTTGTACCAGTTCTGCCAGTCCCCCCAGCGTGTAATGGGGCATCTCAAGGTTGCTGGGACCCCCAGAAGCTGTGGCTGGTTTTGTGCAAGTGGTTCACTGCGTCCATCACCCTCAGCAGTTAGAGGTGCCCATGGGGTGGCGTAGCTCTGTTCTTGTTTATGTCCTGGCCTTGCTCTGTAGCTGGGTGAGGAGATACAGAATTCATTTAGGAGTTGCATTCTAGGAGCTGGTCCTGGCAGGAAGTTTCACCCGTTCCGAGGTACCTGCCATGGAGCTGTTTCACTGAAGACAGCGACACTTCAGGCATCCAGCCTGACCTTCTCCTCTGTTTTCTTGTGGGCTTTGTGGTGTGGAGGGCCTGCATAGAACCATAGAATCATTTAGGGTGGAAAAGGCCTTTAAGCTCCTCCAGTCCCAGCGCTCCCCCAGCACCGCTGACCCCCATGCCTCAGCAGCACCTCCACACGGCTGGGAAACCCCTCCAGGGATGGGGACTCCACCACTGCCCTGGGCAGACTGGGACACGCCTGCACAACCCCAACAGGACAGAAATGGCTCCTCAGGGACAACCTCATCCTGCCCTGGGGCAACTGCAGGCTGGTTCCTCTTGTCCTGTCACTTGTTATCACAGAAGAGGGGAGGAGGACCTGCACAACCCCAACAGGACAGAAATGGCTCCTCAGGGACAACCTCATCCTGCCCTGGGGCAACTGCAGGCTGGTTCCTCTTGTCCTGTCACTTGTTATCACAGAAGAGGGGAGGAGGACCCTTGCATGCAGCTGAACTCAGCTACGACCTACTGGGAGCAGCAGCAAACCTGTGGTTTGCACCATCTCACCTTGCTGCAGGGCAGTCACTTGCCCCTGGTTTGATCAGACAGACCCGAGAAAAGCTGGCAAGGCTTTTGAGATGCTCTCCTCTCACCCCAGAGCTACAGCTTGCAGAGCCTCTTTGCCGTTGGAAGCGGACAGCTCACCCTGACCATCAGACCTCTGGACAAGTGCAGAGGCCACTGTGACATGTTCAAGGTGGAGCTGGAAGCTGGAGATGTGGGTGAGTACTGATGCTGTACCGTGTGGGCCTGGGAGATCCCTTGGGGTCAGGAGACTGCTTCTGGCTGTGTCTCTTCTGTCTGACTCCTGAGAAGGTGCCATTTCCACCTCCAAACTGGTGTGTGCCTGCTCGTCATGGTACAGCAGGGTGAGCATTCTGGACTGGGAGTTTGTGGCCTGGAATACAAACAATGGGATATGATGAGATGCTCGGTGTGAAAAGTGAGCCATGTGGCTACACGAGCCACAGCGCCCAGCTGGGGGCTGCCAAACACCTGGGATGCATCGGGCT
>NW_010389130.1:16879-19742 GCF_000710305.1 Buceros rhinoceros silvestris
AGTTGCTGGGTGTAAAAATGGGGCCGTTTGGCTACACGAGCCACAGCGCCCTGCTGGGTGCTGCAAACCCCTCGTGTCGCTGAGGGCTGTGTCCTTCCCGCGTAGCTCTGTGGCTTCACGGGAGATGTAGGCTCTCTCTCATTAAACATGGGCTCATCTCATACGGCTTCTTCATTGCATCCTCCCAAGGTTACGCCAGCGCAGATCACTGGACGATGAGCTTCACGGCCAAAGGGACAGAGCCGGCACTTGTTTGCAATGGAGCTGCCAGCTAAGGACGGTGGGGTGGGAAAACAGAGCTGGTTCAGGACAAGAAGGCTCTCAGCTTCGAAGCCAAGGCACTCGTGAAAGAGCGAGCTGGGGCAGCCGGGGCAGCTCTGCCACCTGCATGTTTACAGGGTTTAAAATGACTGTTTTCCTCACCCCTGAGGTAATTCTTTGCCTTGCCTCAAATGTCTTTTGGGAGAAGCTCAAGCTATTTATGACCTTCCCTGTCCCCTCAGGTAAGCCCTGGGTTTGCAGCAAAGGGTTTTTTCCAGGAGCAGCAGAGGGATTTCTCAGGATGAGATTCACCTTGTGTCCTTTGTGGATTATGGCACTTCTGAAACTTCCCGGGGCTTGGGAGTGGAGGGGCTGTGTGACGTTCCTGTGTATGTTCCTCCTGAGGAGGAGGCTTTGAGCCTGTCTTGTCAGGCCAGCTCTATAAAGGGAATGAATTGGTGTGTCCCACCCCCACCCTTTCTCTCCATCCCATGGGTAGCTGTGTGCCCTACCAAGCTACCCTCAGCTCTGAGCTCCAGGGCTGCGATGAGCCTCACAGCCTGGGGCAGAGACCCTCACCCACTGCATTGTTCTTGTACCAAAAGAACCTGTTCAGGCCTCTCCTTCGTGTCTTGCGATTGCTCTTCTGCCTTTCTCCGTCAGCAGCTTGAGTGACTCAAAGAGTAACTGCTTTGCTTCCCCTCCACCTCCTTTCCTACAAAATGCGAGTCGTGGCGGTGATGGTGCTGAGTGCAGTAGCTCTGGACTGGAGCTGGGTGCGCAGCAGTGCTGTACAAGTTCCACCTCAGGCTGGTGTCCCAGGGCTGCCTGGCCATTCCCAGATCCTCCTTGCTTGGAGAGGTGCCGCCTGCTTTCCCGGCCCAGGGTACATAGAGCAGCACCTAAAGCTTCCTCACCCCTGGCGGGTTTTTTTGCATCGACTCCTTCCAGACCTGGAGCTCTTTTCAGACCGAGCGTTGGTTTTCTTGAGTCCTTTCCGAGCTGCCTTCACATCTTCCTGCTGCTCGAGCGCTGCTTTACCCAGTGCCCTGGGGGAGGCTCGAGTTCGGCGTTTCCGCAGATGCTGCCGTCCCTTCCAAGGCTGATCCTCTGAGTCTGGTCCCGCTGTAGAAGATCACTTACAGATGTGTCAGGCTGAACTCACAGGCCAGGGCTGGGCTTCAGGACATGCTCTCACGGTTGTTAATACGGAATTGGGAGGGGGTTTGTTTGACAGCAAGTTAACTCTGTTCTCAGGAGTGAGAACCTTCTCGCTGTAAATATTTTAGATATGTGTAAAATGACAGCTTGGAAAAATGTCTCTCCAGCCTTTTGTTTTTGAGCGAGACCAGGAGAATGGGAGCAAAAACTGGTATTAATGGTATTAAGGTCTGACAAAAGCTGCCAAGTGGGATGACCATGTCTGGCTCCTGCACGAGGATACGGCAGGGGATGATTCCTGCTCCAAAGAATTTAGTCTGAGGCCTTGACACTACGAACATTGCTATGCATAACCCTTGTTTTCCTCCTGTAAATGAGTAAGAATGATCCCAGCGCCCGTGTCAGGCTGCGCCTGGCCCTCAACACGGCACGAGCACACACCAGGTCCGGTAGAACCAACCAGGGAGAGCTCGGCTCTCGCAGGACAGAACAGGACTAGTTGAATTTGTAGCAAAATATTAAAGGGAATTGGATTACTGCGAGCTCCGCTAGCGTTGTTAATGCCTGGGGGTGTTCTGCTGACACTACACGCAGGTCTTGTGTGTGCCAAGACACACACACATCACCCCAGTCCCTCCTCTTGGAGCTGGGGCCTTAGTTCATGGAAATTCCGCAGTTTGGTGATGGCAGAGTCAGGGCCTCGCTGGTGACTGTTACTATTTACACTTTGGCAGGTTCTCCAGCCAAGTTCAAAGGCTGACAAGGGGACTTCACCTCGTTCTGGTGTGTACCTGCTGTGTCTCTAAAGCGTGTGAGGAGGGAAGCTCTGGACCCGTGGCTGAGATTGCGGGTGGTTTGGTGATGCTGTTGCTTCCAAGTGTCCTTGAGTGTCACCTGGAAGAGAGCTGTGGGGACAATTCTGGGGTGTCTGCAAGATGCCGGGGTTTTGTGAGTCGCGCTGGTGCCATTGTGGCTGGCATCCCGGGTCCCCTGGGAAGGAGAAGAGAAAACGGATCTGGTTACGGCTGCTGTTTAGACTGGGGAGCAGGCGGGGCGGGGGGCACGTTGGTGCCTGTGTAGCCGAAGTGCTCTCACGTATCGCTTCTCCCCTCCTCGCAGCACTGCAGCTGGTGGGGCTGAGGAAGGTGGATCTGGCCTGCTGGCAGCACAGCTCTCCAAGTGCACTTTACGGTCTCTGCATAAGCTTCCAGCTCTGTGTCGAGGCGATACATTGCATATGTCTCGGCCTCGCTCCCTTCGGAGTTGACATCATTTGTTTTTAAACTGCCAATATATTTTCTCTTCCTCTTCCAAAAGCTGTAAGGAATTAGCTGCTAAACTAAACCAGGAGGGCAGGTCTGCTGATAAAGAGCCGGTTTTGGCTGTAGCCGCTGCTGAGTCCCGGTCTGTAGCATGGGTCCCGTACTGAGCCGCCCGCCGC
>NW_010389130.1:19852-23558 GCF_000710305.1 Buceros rhinoceros silvestris
TGTGTGGAGCTGCCGCAGGAGCGGTGAGACGTGGGTGAGGAGCCGGCCTGGAGGACTGGGAGGTGAGGCCCAAGTGGCAAGAGGAGGTGTAGACACCTTGGTGTGCTCCAGGATGGTGTAGACCCCTTGGCCGAGTGGCTGTAAGTGAGCCCTGGTCATCTTCCTCACCCAGGGCACCAGCTTCGCAAAGGCCGCAGGAGGCCGTGACTTCCCAAGAGAGCTCGGTGGCTCCCAGTGATCTGCCGAGGCCGAGCTGGGGGAACGTGGCTGTTTCCTCAGCTCTTGAGGCACCGCGACGACAGACGTGATGGGATGAGTCACGGAGGGCGTGTGTCCCGTCACGGTCTCCCTCGTCTCTGGCATCTCTTGGCGCTAGATCCAGGCACGTGTGCTGGACACAGGGATTTGGACAATCCCTGCTTCCCGCCCCGGCCAGCTCGGACCCCTTTGCCTGCGAGCGGGGAGATGGGCTCCTGCTCGCCCCGCATCCCGGAGGCTGCAGAGCTCTGCTGAAATCACACCAGAAACCAGGCAGAGATGTGGAGGGGTCGTCTCCCCGCTCACCAGGCTGGACGGAGGGGCTGTCACCCACCTTTTTGTTCTCTGGTGTTGCACAGACAAATTCCCTGGGGCGGCTGTACACATCCCAGCCTTGCTCTCCCTTCGCCGGGCCCTGCAGTGCTTCCTGGGGTCGATTTCCCGGGAGTCCCAGGCCTTTCGCTTCTCCCGCTGGTCCTTTTGCTGTAAGGCTCTGGCAGAGAAGATGGTTTTACTGGGCTGGATCGACCTCCCTTCTCTCATGGTTTTGCAGCAGGAGGTTCCCAGCAGGAGCGCGGCTCCACGGAGGGACGTCTGCAGGATGTGCCCCATCCCAGGCTCTGTGGTCCGCGTTTAGCCCTGTGGCCCCCCAAAGCAGCAGGGCGAGGCTGTTCCGGTGGGGTGAAGCTGTTCCCGTGGGCCTGGTGGTGGGTGCAGGAAGGGCTTTTGCTTCCTGCCAACCAAACTTTCTCCTCTTTGTACATTTTATACATAGAACCGTTTATTCTCCTCTCCGGGACACTCCTCCTTGTCAAGGACAGATTTACTGTCCCGCTGAATCACCCGAGGGAGATGCTGGGCTTCTCCTTTGCTTTGGAGACCCAAACCAGTGGCGGGTGATTTAATTTTAGCGTTATCGTTGTCTGCGGGGAGGGGAGGCAGGTCCTAGAGGCTCAGGGGTGCCGGGGGGTGAAGCTCTGTGCGCATCCAGACTGTTCCAGGGCTGAACACTATCAATTCAGTAGTGGAGAAAACAAAGCAAAAAGAATGTAAATATGCACTTAATGCAGAATTTTATGGATGGTAATTTAATATATTGCAGCCTTTGTAAATAGTTGGGAAAAGCCTGTAAAATGTGTAAATAAATGAGATTTGTATGTAAGGAGAATAAAAACAGTTTTTACTTTTTGCAATTTTAAGGCACCTTTTCCCCTTTTCCTGGTTGTTTTCCTTTTTGTGTTGTGTGTCAGCGATGGCGGGGTTGTTTAACCCTTTCCAGGGCACTTTTTCTGCGCGGAAGTATCATTCAAAGTGAAAAACCAGAACTCTTTTGTTTGAAAACGTCGAAAGAAACAGTTGGGAGAACGTTTTGTCAGTTCTAGCCTGGTTCCCTGAACAAAGTTGATGCAACAGCTCTGCCTATCCCTCCTCCTTCCCAGTAACAGTCTTCGTCCGTCCCTCACAACTCAGCTCATTGCAGCCAAACCTGGAGGGGCAGGAGATGGCAAATTCCTCCAGAGATCAGAAAAACAGGCAAGTAGAGGAGAGAACGATCCCGCTGCTACCCCGACAGCGTGTGAGCCCCCAGAGAGGCCGTGCTGGAGCCCCTCGAGGTGGGAGTCAGTAGAAAACCAGGCTCTGGTGCTGCTGCAGGGCAGAGCTGGGCCTTCCCGGAGCCCACGGGCCCGGGGCCAGGCCCTGCAGACCCCCTTGGTGCCGGCCTGGGGCTCCGGTTGCAGCCGGGGCTGCAGGGACGGGCTGCTCCTTGGTGAGCAGGAGGAAAGGCGCATTCCTCCAGCACTTACCTAATGCCGACTGGACATGAGCTGCTCGGCTCCAGGGTGGGGCCTGGACCTCGCGCTGTTCATCTCGATGCTCCAGACGTTGGCTCCAGAAAGAGCTGTCGGGGCAGGTTGGGGAGTTGAGAAATGGCCCTGCACCCCCTTTGCCTGCAGCCGCCCGATGGCATCGGCTGTTCCTCCGTTTCCCCACGAGCCCATGCCCTGGCGGTGACTCCTTGGGGGCTGTTTTCTCTTCCCCACGGGCACCGTGTGTCCCGTTTCCCTTAACCCTTGGTGCTGCAGTGCCAGGGGCTGCGTGGAGCTCGGCCCTCCACCTCACATTTGCCAACACCAGTATATGCACTGGGGTCTTCCCAGCACTGCCTGGCTCCTCGTAGCCCAGGGCACGGCGAGGTGGAGCTGGAACCACTGTTGATGCTTTCTAGCTGTTTCTCCAGGTCTCTGGAGATGCAGCAGCAGAGCTCTTGAGGTGCTCGTGATGGAGACGGGTTTGCCTCACCCCAGACTCCAGTCTGGGAACCTCTGGTTTGACCAGGTGGGTTGGAGACAGCGTGGTGAGCTGTTCTCCTCAGGCCCTGCCTGCAGAAGTTGCTGGACTGTTGAGGGTGTGGTGGAGCCTGGACCTAACGAAGGAGAAGGTGATGTGTAGAGGTAAGGGATTAGGGGGGCAGTTTGAGAGCTGGTGTGGTCCAAAGGAGAAGGAAAAATGGCAAAGCGATGCCTGGGGAGCCGGGAGGGGAGAGGGGGAGGCAGAGCTGACCGCCTGTGATTAGCTGGGCTCTGGAGCCGGAGCTGCCCACCCACTGATGCTGTCTAATGGCCTGCGGTCCCCCCAGGGCTGCTCTGGAGCAGAGCCGGGTGGTTGCACAACCGCAGCTGGGGAAGAAGTCCAAAGGAGAAGGAAAAATGGCAAAGCGATGCCTGGGGAGCCGGGAGGGGAGAGGGGGAGGCAGAGCTGACCGCCTGTGATTAGCTGGGCTCTGGAGCCGGAGCTGCCCACCCACTGATGCTGTCTAATGGCCTGCGGTCCCCCCAGGGCTGCTCTGGAGCAGAGCCGGGTGGTTGCACAACCGCAGCTGGGGAAGAAGAGGCTGGGGGCTGCAGAGCTCCCCGCGGGTTGTCCCCGCCGGCCCTGAAGGCAGCTCTAGAGACTCGAATCCCCTTTTGGGGGGCAATTTCAGCTCTGTCCTTCCTCTCCTGTTCACCCTTCTCCTGACGGCACAGGGAAGGGGCATCATCCCCCTGTGTACCCCCCACCCCAGCAGACTGGGGGAGCCCCGGGGGGGCCATTCCCCGCTGTTTTCCCCCCCAGCATGGCCAGTGCACAAACACAGGGCTGGGCGAGGTGGGCTCCAAGTCCTGCCCGGGGGTCCGATGCTGCAAACGGTTCTCAGCACTTGCATCTTGTTCTTGGACGCGGCCACATTCCAGGGGCAGGGCAGGACCCCGGTGTAAAACGGCTTTGCCAGTTGCTTAGTGATGATTATTATTGTTATTATTATTGTTGTTGTTATAGTTTAGGAGGAAGGGGACAGGAGGTACAAGAGAGGACCCAGAACTGTGGGCGAGGGGATGTCTGAGGTCTGGAGCAGCAGAGGCTTGGATGAAAGCACCAGTGCAGGGCTTAGGATCAGGCACAGGCTCAG
>NW_010389130.1:23733-25556 GCF_000710305.1 Buceros rhinoceros silvestris
GCCGATATGTGAGATGGGTGTGTACCGCGCGCCGCCGCATCGCTGCTCTAATGAAGAAACACGTTTCCTCCCCAATCTTCAAGCTGTTGGGTGTTCCTTGCTTTTGGGAGGTGCTTTAAATCTGGCTGCCAGAGCCGTGGGCTGCTGAGAGCAGAAGCCGGCTGTGCGATGCTGAGCTCAGGGCTTCCCCCGGCTCTCCTGTTGCTCACGGCGCTGGAGCTGAGCTGGTCCCTGACTGATGAAGAGAAGAAGATCATCTTGGATGAGCACAATAAATACCGCTCGCAGGTCTCTCCGACTGCTGTGGACATGCTGAAGATGGTGAGTGGCTTTTCCTGCGGGGAACATTGGAGGGTGCTTGTGTAGTTGAAGCCCCGATCTCAATGCCAGGAGGGGTCGGAGTTTCCTCCGGGAGAGGCAGCACAATTCTTGCACAGGGCTACAACAAGGTGTCAGCAGAGGGAGGTCCCCAAACGGCGTCTGAAGAGAGAAGTTTCCTTTCAATATGGAGTTGTCTCTGATTGTTTCTGGAAGTTCCCAAGTGTGATCTGGGTGCCCCGATGCTCTCTGAGGGGATGACACAGCTCTCGCTCCCTGGAGCGCCCGCGGGAGCTCTCGTGCTGGGGAGGGAGAAGGGTGAAGCATTGCCACGAGCCGGTGCTGGGGCTGAGGGGGAATCCTGCCGTGTGGGGCATCGCCTGGTGCCCATTGCCTTTGCCAGGTGATGGGCTTTTACCTGCGGGAGGGAACATCAGCTTCAAACGAGGTGATCAGGTCGCTCAGTTATTTGAGCTTCCCATCACACTCCTCATTCCCCACACACCTGGTGTGCGGCTGCCTTGGCGGGGGGCAGGGATCCCCCGTTTTGCTTGGGGAAACTGAGGCAGGTGCCCACCATTGCGTGTGGCTGAGCAAAAATGAGTTCTCAGGGTGGTGTTGCTTTTTGTCCTGTTCAGACCCTCGATTTGCCTCCCGTTTGGCCCTCACGTTTTATCCTTTGTGGCACCACGTGGGGGTTTTGACACCATTTGCAAAACACGTGGAGGAGGAGGAGGAGGTGGGGAGGTTAGCAGGGGCAGTGGGAGTGCTTTGCTCCTTGGGTCAGGGCTGAGCAAAAATGAGTTCTCAGGGTGGTGTTGCTTTTTGTCCTGTTCAGACCCTCGATTTGCCTCCCGTTTGGCCCTCACGTTTTATCCTTTGTGGCACCACGTGGGGGTTTTGACACCATTTGCAAAACACGTGGAGGAGGAGGAGGAGGTGGGGAGGTTAGCAGGGGCAGTGGGAGTGCTTTGCTCCTTGGGTCAGTGTGCTTGGAGCAGACCTCCCTACCTGCCCCGCAAGTCGCCCGGGCTGAATGACGCCCAGGTGGGCTAGTGAATGGGAGCTGACAGAGCAAAGGGAGGAAGAAACTGGGTTTGGGTGGGGGGTTCTGACCAGTGGCTTCAGACTTGAAGGGGACAGAGCCAGAACCCTGCAGCGCCATCGTCCCGTGGGCCCCCACCAGAGCAAGGCACAGAAAACATGGAGGGTAAAGGCTTTGGAGCCAAGGTTGTGGGGAGAGCCCGGGGGAAACAGCCTCTCAGGGTCCTTCAGCCGGCAGCAGTTGTGACCTGGCGGCTACTGCTTCCGGCGGAAGCGTCGACCGTTGGTGCTGAGGTGCCCCCCACCCCGCGGAGCGATGGCGTTTCTGCCGAACCTGCAGGTCCCACTCACAGCCCACAGCCAAAAGTTGCTTTTTTTGTTTTCCTGAAGCACAGCAAACGTTCAGCTCTTGCCAGCCCTTGGTGGGGGGTTTCCACGGAAGCTCCATCCTCGCCTCCCAC
>NW_010389130.1:25730-26343 GCF_000710305.1 Buceros rhinoceros silvestris
CGCCGTGCCCGGCTGAGGTCACCCTGTTTGGGATGCGGGGCTGGTTGCTGTGGAAACAGGTCATGGCCTTAAACCGCTTTTTGTCTTTCAAGAGGCAAATCCTGCAGGTGCAAGTCCCCGTTTCTGGCGCCCAGCTCTGTGCCAGCAGCAGAGGAGCGTGTGCTCCCCACTCTGGGGTTCCAGCCATCGCTCGCAGCCTGGCTTAGGGCCACGGTGGGAGCTCAACCAACCCTCTGTGCCCCCATCCAGATATTTCATGTCCTTTCCCCCCTACTCCCAATCCCTCAGTGCCTCTCAGGGGCCCATCCACCCCTCCGCGACACCCTGATGGTGACATGTGCTGCATCAGGACCGTGCTCCGTCCCCCCAGCTCTGGCGGGGAAGGTCCCTCCGTAGGAGCCGCTGTTTGCTGGGCTGCCTTCCAGGAGCAAAGCTCCCGTCTCCATCAAACAGTGCAAGGACTGTCCAAACAGCTGCGTGTAGGCTTCCTCCCTGCAAGAAAACCTCTCCTGCTCCTCCTCCTCCTGCATATCAGTGTGACTGGTGGGGACCGGGCTGGTGGGCTCAGCTGGCAGCAGGGCCGCTGCCGCTCTGGAGGGGCCTCCTGGGCGGC
>NW_010389130.1:26403-29362 GCF_000710305.1 Buceros rhinoceros silvestris
GCGTGTGGGCCCCTCCGGCCGCCGGGGCCCCTGCCGCTCTGGAGGGGGCTCTTGGCAGGCGGCTGGTCAGGTCTCGGGGCCAGGAGAACAGACGATGTTTCCCAGGAGCGTGTGCTCCTGAGCTCTGCGCATCTCCACCCTGGTCAAAGAGGGGTGTCCCAGGCCCCCTCCTATGTGACCCAGCAGTCTCCTCCCTACCTCCATCCAACCCTGTGGTTTCTCCGTGCTGAGTTGAGAATGTGCCGTGATGATGTTAGAGATGCTCCAGGCAAGGTTGTGAGGATCGTGCTGATGCGCTGCCCTTCCCCTGTTTGACCCACAAGGTTTGGGTCATGCTGGGACTGGAGCTCCCCTCCCCTAAGGACTAGGTTGGGGGGGATTTGAATTCTACTAACGAATGGGGAAGTCGTGGCCAAGGAGCCCAGGGGTCCTTGGTACAGGTCCTTGGGCGTGATGTCCCTCACCGCGTGCTGACACCGAGCTCCTTTCAGAGCTGGGACACGGAGCTGGAGGCCTTTGCTCAAGCCTATGCAGAGAAGTGCATCTGGGACCACAACAAGGAGAGGGGCCGACGCGGTGAAAACCTGTTCGCTATGGCCCCAACTCTGGACCTCGAATTTGCAGTGGAAGACTGGAACGGGGAGGAGAAATACTACAATCTGACGACTTCCACGTGTGCCCCCGGGCAGATGTGTGGCCACTACACCCAGGTACCGAGCTGGTGGGGCTGTGGGGGAGGGAGCTGAACCACAGTCCCAGAGAGTCTGTAAAGGGATGGGGAACCAGGCAGGAATCCCCAGGGTACAGGGGAACCTGGGCATGGTGCCAGCCAGGACCAGCCTTTTGGAGAAGACCTTTTTAAACAAGCTCTGCAGCCCCACAGGTCTGAGAGTTTCTTCACAGCTTGGGTGGGAGCAAGGAGGAGCAGTAATGGTGGTGGTAAATGTGACGATGGCTGTGCGGAGGGTTCGGGAGCAAAGCAGAGGTGGGGGTGCTCTGCCTGGGAGGACTATGTGGGAGGGAAGCTTTGGCACTGGGGTCTGGGGGCTGCAGCCCTGGGGTGGGGTGGTTGGCCCAGGCAGATCCTGAATGCTAAAACAACGTGGGCATGTGGGATCTAGGAGATGGGGGGGATACACATTGGTGGTGAGACAAAGCAGCTTTCAGGGCCGGGGGACAGGTTGCCAGCAGGGACCTGCGTCCCCCAGTCCTCTGCCCTTCACCCTGCTCTGTGCCGCAGGTGGTCTGGGCGAGCACGCATCAGATCGGCTGTGGGGCGACGTTCTGTGAGAAGATCGACGGAATCGAAACGGAGAACATGTACCTGCTGGTTTGCAACTACTACCCACCGTAAGGCCCACTCCAAGATGCTCATGGACGGGAAACGTCCTTCCCCGGGGCCCTGTGGCAGAGCAGGATGCTGGGGGGCGACGTTCTGTGAGAAGATCGACGGAATCGAAACGGAGAACATGTACCTGCTGGTTTGCAACTACTACCCACCGTAAGGCCCACTCCAAGATGCTCATGGACGGGAAACGTCCTTCCCCGGGGCCCTGTGGCAGAGCAGGATTTGTCCTTGTTCAGAAATAGCAGCCGGGCGATGCCAAGAAGGGCCTTTGTTACCTTGGGCTGGTCTCAAAGGAAGGAAGGGTTGTCTGGTGATCCTCACCCCTGATTGCCACTGCTGAGGGCTGGTTCAGCTCCTGGCACAGACCCAGGGAGGGACCATCCCCCCCGAGAGCTGCCCAGGCTGATGTCACGGTAGCTGAGGATGCAAACGGCAGCTCCCTGCTCCGTGCCTTGTTCTTCCCCAGGCAGCAGCGGTCGCCTGGGCTGAAGAAGCACGTTTGCACCAGTGGGAGGGGTTGGACGTGGGAGGAGAGGTGGGTGCCCACTTGCAAAGCCCTGGGACCAGCCTTGGGGACCGCTTGCTTGGAGCTGGTGAGACCAACCACAATGGCCGGTCGCTGCAGACCTTCATAGAGGTCTTGGCAGAAGGGAAACAAAATCTCATCTCCAAATGCCTGTGGACTGCTCTGTGCTGAGGGGTGGTGAAGGACGTGCTCCGTGACGCTGTCCCCCTGGGTTTCAGCAGCCCCGGGGTCAGGCCATCGAGTGAAGGGCACTGGCAGTCTGTGGCAGGACACCAAGAGCTTTTTATTTTTTTACATTATTCCTGAGTTTTGTCTTGGCTGGGACGTTCCAGTGGAACCGGACTCCCTCATTGGGATGAGTGTTCTCCCCTCTCTTCACACCTTCCTTTTCTTGGCATCTTCTGCTTCCAGGGGTAACATGAAAGGCCGAAAGCCGTACCAGGAAGGACCCTCCTGCTCGCAGTGTCCCGAGGGCAGAGTCTGTGTCAACTCCTTGTGCGGTAAGTGAAGCGAATCGGCACATGTCCCTTGACAGGCTATTGGGACTCACACCCCTGGGCTGGGGTCCAAGCTCTGATCCCTCCTGGAGCTATCAGGAACCCCTGGACCAGTAGGTCCAGGGCTGGACCATGAGACATCAGGTGTGGTGGCAGCCCCTCAAGGTGAGGAGGATTGGACAGGGACCTTGTAGCCCCTTAGCCCAGCAACTGCTGTCCCGCGAGGATGCCCCTTGAGGGGCAGGAGGTTGTGTGAGGGAGAGGAGATGTCTCCAGGCTGGGAACCCCAGAGTGGAGGGTGGCCCAGAGTGACCTGAGAGGGATCAGCTGCTTCTTCACCCCCAGGCTGATCTCTGCTGGCCCTGCTCAGTGCAGGGGATCCACTGAGGTTAGCTGACCCCAGCCCTAATCCATGACACTTTTCGTCTCTTACCAGAACCCACTGTAGAAGAGACCACTCCAGCCCCTGTGACAACAAAGGCAAGGCCATCCCCCCCAACCACAGTCATGCCAAAACCCACAACCACAGCCAAACCAGAAACCTCAACACCACCAGTGCCCACCACAGCCAAACCAGAACCCTCAACA
>NW_010389131.1:0-1070 GCF_000710305.1 Buceros rhinoceros silvestris
CCAACGAGGCCCGGGCGAGGGCGTGGGGTGCTGCCAGGTGTCCTGCCACCCCGCTGGCCTCAGAACTTGCGCTTTCTCCGTCGGCAGCCCTTGGTCTGCTGCTGGCTGCCCAGGCGAAGAGCCGCGTGTGGCTCCAAGTCCACCACGCAGTCCGGGGCTTCTGAGGAGACGCCGGGTTTCACAGGGGAGCTGTCGATTGGCAGGTGCTGGAGGGAGCTGCAGCTGTCTGCCACTGGCCCCCTGGCTCTGGCTGAGAGCGCGGGAGGGGACTCTTGGTCTCCTAGTCTAGCCAAGGGAGTCCCCGTGTCAGCACCTGCAACAAGAGCACATGTCAGCCCCGGCTGGCCACCCTCCAGCGTGAGCTGTGGGCGAGAGGAGGAGGGTGCTGCTGAGAGCATTTCTCTCCCCTTGTCTCCTCCCATCTTTCGATCTGTGGAGAGAAGTGGGAGCACTCTGCCACCCCCCCAGGAAGCTGGGCTTCTCTTGGTGCAATGGCTCAGAGCACACCCCTACCCCTGCGAGGGCTCTGGGTGCTGGCGCAGGCCCAGCGAGGAGGTGCGTGGCCAAGCGCGTAACGTGAACGGCCAGCTAAGCCCACAGCCAGGGCTCTGCTCAGGAAGAACAGATCCGTTTTCAAGGGGAATCCACTGTCCCAGCACAGCCCAGGACAAGCTGGCACTGAAAGGGGAGAGCTGGGAAAGCGTAGCCCTCACCCAGCCAGACTGGCACTATAAGCAGCTTCCCACCTGCAGACTTGCTCTCCGAGAGCTCCAGCATCCTGAGGAGTCCTCGCTCCTGCCTTCCAAAGTCCTGCGAGGGAGAGGAGGACCACTGTCACAGCACTGCCATGAGGGAACCCTGTAGCCACGGTGGCCCCGGGACCACAGGTTCCTCCAGCCTACCAGGTCAGGTTGGGCACAAGAGGGAACGCTGCATTTCCAGGGCTTCCAGCTGAGCCCATCCAGCTGCCAACAGGAAGGGTAGTGCCCCATGCCCAGGCTGAGCGGTGCTCGAGCAGAGGGAGATGAGAGCAGTTAATAAAGCAGAGCCTGGTAAGGAAGCAGGCGAGG
>NW_010389131.1:1235-2415 GCF_000710305.1 Buceros rhinoceros silvestris
TGAGCACAGGGCTCTAACGGAAAAATATGGGCACCAGGGCTCTGCCACATCCCCAGCACTGTGCCTTCAAGGGCAGGCTCCGTCCCACTCTGTTCGAGGGCACAGGAAAGGGCCTTCTCTAGGGCACAGCCAGACAAGGAAGACACATCTTGTACCCCACCACGGTCCCCAGGAAGATGCATCCGTGCTGGTCACACAGTCTAAAGGAAGATCACGTGGCCTGGCTGCCCTGAGCCTTGCTGGCCCAGCCAAGGCCCTTTTCCTGGCTGCTCCGTGTCCCTAGGTCTGCTCTACATGGCACTGACATCCTGGCTGCAGGGCTGGAGCTGCAAAGCACCCCAAAATGGGCAGTGGCAGGAACCTGCAAGCCCAACAGCATCACTAGGAAGCTTTCCAATGGCCCAGCCCACACCCAGACATAACCTGCTGCCCCGGTAAGGTGCCACCTAGGCATGAGGCAGGGCCAGAGGAAACACAGAGCCTGGCTGAG
This sequence comes from Buceros rhinoceros silvestris, assembly GCF_000710305.1. NCBI lineage: Eukaryota > Metazoa > Chordata > Aves > Bucerotiformes > Bucerotidae > Buceros > Buceros rhinoceros. Next base: position 1,726 of record NW_010389131.1, read on the forward strand.
CCACCCCAAAGGGCCACCCGGCTCCAGCACCTTTCCCCCCATGCCCTATGCCTGCCCTGCGTGCAGGGCCCTGCATGCCACCCAGCTGTGGGGCACAGGGACAGAGTCAAAGAGCCCCCATGGAACTGGTCACAAGCCAGAGCAGACGTGCCCTACAGTACCCTGAACCACACAGCACTTGGCTGTGTCCCAGCCAAAATCATCAACCAGAAATCTCATCATTTGCATCTGAATCCCCAAAGGGCTGAGGCCTGTGATGGATTTAAAGGATTATACGAAACTAAGACATCATGTTGCATCTTCATGCTGAGAATCACATTTCAGAGCGCAGGCAAAGCTGTGGCATTAGGGCTTTGCCCGCGGGAACCAGCGGGAAGGCCTGGAAGGACCCTCTCTGTGCTCCTCTGGGACTACCATGAGCAGGAAAAAGCACAGTGGGGGACAACACCTGGTGAGTGACTGTGAGCCAGCTGCTACCCACGCTCCTGCCTCCCACATCCTCTAGCAAGGCACATCCCCCACACCCGGCACACCTCCACCGCACTCACTCCCCCACACTTCTCCTGGGGTGCTGCAGGTTGCTCCCAGCACTGGGTGGCTCCCCCTGCTCCGGCTTTGAAGCCTTTCACCATGGGAAGGGGCTTGTGGGTATTGGCAGATACCGTTGTCACCCTGCCATTCCCCTCCGCT
>NW_010389131.1:2471-5422 GCF_000710305.1 Buceros rhinoceros silvestris
CTTTGTTGGTTTGGGCAGGTCCCGTTTTCCCCCTGCCATTCCCCTCCGCTCCCTCTACATTCAGGCGAGGGAGCCGGCAGGACCGAGGCATGCTGTCTGGCAGCGGGGCTGTCTGGCTGGCTGCCTGCTGGAGAGGCTGCTGGCAGCTCCGCTGGATCAGCTCACCCCTGGGACCTGTCCACTCTCTTGCAGAGTGTCACAGGAAGGAGAGAAATCACAGCAGCCCACAGAGACAGGCAAATCCTACACCCGGTCAGCTCACCCAGTCAACCAGGGAAACAGCTCTGCTGCCAACCCAACCCCAAACCCAGTGCAAAGCAAAGGAGACGGTCTGCGGGGTCGCCCCTCACCTTGGCGCTTCGCAGCCTCCTGGTTCCCTGAGCTTGCCTAGCAGCCTGAAGGCAGCTGTCCACGTGCCTCTGATACTGCAGCAGTGGCACCAGTGACTTACAGAGGTAGCACTTCTCACACCTGCCAGGCAGCAAAGGACAGAGCACTGCATTAGGATTCGTCCTGAACCGGGCTCCCTGCCACCAGCGGCGACTTCCCTCCTCCAGGCCATGCCATGGAGAAGTCATGTCACCAGATCGGGTCTCACTCAGTGGGGTCAGGCCGGCACCAATTGCAACGATTGAGTGATGATCCGTTTTCCCTGCCTGCTCCTCTGTGTCCTGCTGCTGCAGCAGCAGGACGGTAATCAAATCTGCTCATCTAACAATCTCAAACACCGCTGATTTCTCCCCAGACATAAAGCACCCTGTCAAAATCCACAGAAATGAAGTGCGAGGGCTTTGCAAAGGGGAGTTGAATTCTGCCTGAAAAGCAAACCAAGTGTGTTAAATCAGAGAGACATTTTACCAGGGCTGGATGAACTTGTCTGACTAGTAAATCAAGTCTTTCTCTGCACTGTCTCCATTTTACATCACACCAGCTCGGGAGAGGAATGCAGAGCACACGCTGCTGCTGGGGGCTGGCACAGCCTTCCTCAAATCCCCCCGTTGGTAAAGAAGATGCCCAGGCTCACGTAGACAACCGAGTGCGCCTGGGAAGAAAGTTACCCTGGGCAAAAGGAGATGAAGGTCAGGCGTGGATTTACTCGCTGCCACACCAGCTCTCAGCAGGATCGACCCGTGTAGGAGAGGACACCGGTTCTTCAGGAGAGGAACACCCACCCGGGGAGCTATTCAGGAATGGACATCTCCAAGAAGAGACGAGCCCCCAGGGACCAGCCCTAGCAGCACTGTTCAGTTTGTTAAGCAGCGCTCCCCTAGTAGAACCCACCCCAGGCTCTAAAATGCCTATGGAGAGGCCCCATCGAGCAAAACTCTGCGGTACTTTTCCTGTATTTTCTTTCCAGTCAGTGCTGATTACCCAGATAATGTGTCTAAACAGAAGCTGTCCTCTCTATAATTAGCCTAATTCCATTAGTGATGTTGCCATCCCCTGTTTGTAACAGCAAAATTGCTTCCATAGCAGGGATTTTACTGTCAGATCCTCTCTTATGATGCTTTGTGTGGGTGGCAGGAGGAGGGGCTGCATGGGAAGACATTAAACAAAGCCACTGCTATTCTGAAAGTCTAATTTAATTAAGAATATCACTACAGGTGCCATGTTACAGCCTCCCTGTCCTGGCCTCTTCTTTTCCCAGGGTTACCAAGCTCCAATCGCCCATTAGAAACCGGCTGAGTTAGCACCATTTTAGCTACAGCTCCCCCCACAGCGGGCAGAGACCACACGTCCCTGACCCGCCATGGATTGGGCTGAAAGGAAATTAGTGCAAAAATAAACAATCTGAGAACAGCAAATTCCTCTAGCTTCGGTTTAAATATAGCCAGCACTGCAACAAGAGGCACTGAGGGAAGGCAATTTCTTCGGGAAACGTTGCTGTAAGGCCGGCAGACAGCATTTCCACAGGAATAAAGACATCCACAGGCGAGCTAGAAGGGAGGCACAGAAACAATCTGGGAGGAGCAGGCATACCTACTTACTTGTCAATGTCTGAGGATGTTGGGCCGCTTTCACCACTGGCAGTTTTACTTCTTGCCTCTCTCTGGCGCCGGGTGAGCGCTGGAGGAAAACCAGACAGGGTTACCCGCCATCCACCCCAAAAGCATCCCTACACCACGGTTGAATGCAACAGGTTTCAGCCACTCCCACTCAAGGCTGCAGCAGGAGCAATGGCAGAGGCAAAGACATACTGGACTGGGACAGGCAGGGCCTCTCTCCTGCAGGAGATGCAGCTGGCCAATTCTGCTTTGTTCCTGGGGGAAACTGGAAGTTACCCTCCCTGGGCTGGGAAGCCTGCTAGCATTTTACACTGGAACGTGTCTCTGCCAGAAACAGCTGGGTCAGCAGTGTGTAGTTTACAGACATGTGAAAGCTGACGCGCAGCAGCGCAGGGGCCAGGAGAAGAGTTAATGCAGCTGCTCTGGCAGCACAGCTCCGCTCCTGCCGAATGAAGCACCTGCTGCAGGCGAAGGAGCAAGGTGAAGGTGAGCTCTGCAGGGAGGAGAGCCCACATGGGTGCTGTGTGGAGGCAGCGGCCCTTCTGCAGGTGTGATGGGAAGAGCGAGCCTTGCTGGGGAGGGATACGGCTCACACAGGACAGAGACGGTTACACCAGTTTGCCCACACTCACGGCTCATTGCACCACCCACGTGAACCGGGGGTGATCTGCACCACTGCCTGCGTACAGCTCTGTGGGGCTCTGGGTGAAGATGTCCACCAGGCGTAAGCACCAATGGTGCTTCTCTCCAGCAGCAGCAGGGAAGGGCCGGCTCTGACACACATGGGCAGCCAGCGAGATGCCGGCTGCACGTGCTGATGACAGGCCCAACAATTCTGTTCCTTCGGCAAGCCCAGGCGGCCTTTCCAGACCTGCTCCCCAGGCATCTGCAGGGAGCACAGCGGAGTGCTGTCGCTTTCAGTTGAGTTCCTCTCAGCATATTCCT
>NW_010389131.1:5548-8849 GCF_000710305.1 Buceros rhinoceros silvestris
CATATCAGATAGCTTAGCTTGCTTCACTGGGGACGCTCACGACGCCGGCTCCAGAACAGATGTTGCAGTAAGCACTCTCGGGCAAGCTGCTAAGGGGACAGTGCAGGGAGCTGTTTTACAGCCCAGTAACATCACCTCCCTCACGCCCATTAGGAGAAGAGTCTGAATCCAAGGTATAGGTATGACAAACCTGTTACTGGCATATCAGATAGCTTAGCTTGCTTCACTGGGGACGCTCACGACGCCGGCTCCAGAACAGATGTTGCAGTAAGCACTCTCGGGCAAGCTGCTAAGGGGACAGTGCAGGGAGCTGTTTTACAGCCCAGTAACATCACCTCCCTCACGCCCATTAGGAGAAGAGTCTGAATCCAAGGTATAGGTATGACAAACCTGTTACTGGTGGCACATCATCTGTGATAAAGGGACGCACAAAATTTACCATGAAGGGAATTCTTCAGAGTTTTAGCAAAACCCCATTCCCAGAGTGTTAGGCAACCCCAATATCCATCCACAATGCTGGTACAACATGGCCTTTCCCTCAGCAGCAATCACTGATCTGCAGCCATGACGCTCCGCGAGATGCTCAGGAGCTGTTGGGGCTGACGGGAGACATCCACGCTGAAGAAACAAGCTTGAGCGTTTCCTAGGATGTGGGTATTGTCTCGTAGGCGATGACTGATACCAACAGCTCGTTTCTCACAGCTACAGGAGCGGATGTCTCTCTCTAACTCAGCCTGGCCCAGATTCGAAGTGGCAGCCTGACTAGGAGGACTGACAACCACGGCCGCCCTCCGGGCCATCCAGCCTCCCAACAACCCAACTAACACACGTGTGTTTGACAGCGTGGCGAAAGCTGCTCTCCAAATCAGCGTGCACTCGTTAATATTCCTTTAACGCTGTCTTGGGAGACTCGTGCACCAGCTCAGGTGTTAATCAGTTCTATTTTCTTCCAAAAGCAGTGAACACATCTGGCATAATGGGCCCATTAGAGATGTCTGGGACCAGCTCTGCAGGTGCCCAGGGGAAGACCCCTAGCTGTGCTGCTTGGAAGCAAAGGCACAGAAGAGATAACCGGGCCAGCTGGCCAGGCATGACCCCTGCCAAAACACGCCATCCATCTGCAGGAAGGGGGTTCGGAACAGGGGAACACACTTGCTGTGGGGAATATCTCCACCACAGAGCAGCGCTGACCTGCTGTGTGACAGGAGCCTTGTAACTCTCCCAGAAGTGATGCTCTTCACCGGGTCAGACACACACTGTAGCTCAAGAACAACCTTTTCTCTGGCTCGGCATTTCTTCTGGTTGACAAGTCAACCTTGGCCTGCTTGACTCCAGCTCATACCCTGGGGAAGAGGATTAAATCCTTCCCAGCACAGTCGCAGTATGCCCAACCCCAAGCACCTCCTGGGGCTGCCAGGACAGGTCGGTGTGCGGAGCTGTGAGGCCACAGTCCCTAAGCTCCTCGCCTTGCTGCACGACACACCAGCTTCCTCCTGCTCCTTCCTCTCTACCCGCTGTACTGCTTGTGTGGGATCCTGTCAGTGACAGGCTCGCCAGCACCGCGGCCTTTCTTGGAGGCGATTAAGCTTTCTTTCTCTGCACTCGTTCCGTTACTCTTTCTGCTGTATCAGTGCCACTTTATCAATGTCAGAAGCTTTTTAACAGCACCAAGTCTGCTGCTGAAGACTGACACAGCTGCCTCAGGTTGTTTGAGGCTTTGGGAGGAAGGGATAGACCAAATCCTCATTTTCCTGGGCTCACTTGGGATGGAGGGCGAGAGGAATAGAGCATGTCCCAAAGCTTGAGACTATCTGCTGTACTTAGCAGTGGCCAAGACTCACTTCCAGACTGAGACCAGTGGATTCCTCTGTTAGCAGCGGCAGCGGGCGATGGATGCGGTGACTCCAGCAGAGAGCCCCTCTCACCCTTCGGCCGAATGCATGAAGGAAGAGAGAACCGGCACAGCACTTCCACAGCTCCACTCTTTCACTTGGAATTAACACAAGTCACTGGGCTGGAAACCAAAGACCTGAGCCTGCACCTGGCCTGGTACAGTAGCTGAAGCAACAGCAGGCTCTTTTTTATTTACTCAGACCACAGGAAAATGGAAATTCGTGATCAGATTTTCATACTGCCCAGGTATGTGGTGGCCTGGGCATCCAGCCAGGGCAACTGTAACTCGTTTTGCCCAGTTAACTCATTTGAAAACCTGTCCTTAAATATCAGCCAGATTGAAGCTGGCCTCCTAATACAAAACAGTGAAAGACTTTGGTGCATGATTAGAAGAGGGAAGAAGTAAAGCCAGCAAGAACTCATCCTTTGGTATTTTTAAAAGGAAAAACACTGACAACTGTAGTCTGCAGGATTGCATAATGTGCAATTCTAGAGACAACAGGAGTAAATCCAATTATTAAGTCCAAAGACAGACCAGGAACCCCTGACCCAGTGCACCAAAGGAAAACTGAAGCTATTTTTCCTTAACAGATCAGGACATGGCTTAGAGGGCAGACCTTTGGTTTCCTCTCACACACGGCTGTTGCTGTGCTCTCGAGGAAGCCAGCAGTCAGCCAGGAGCACACAGTGCTGCAGCAGTAGAGAACAGCTTCTGGACCCATACAGGAGCTGGCATCAGCTTCAGAAGACAATTCTCCCACCTCTTTTTTCTCCCCATGCATTAGCTTTACCTACGGATTTTGTGCTAGTGATGGCTGCCAAGGTAACAGCCCTGGTAACAGAGCCCTTTTGTACTGGCACGGTGTGCCAGGCTACCGTCTGGCCTCTGCTCAGGGTGAAACACCATCCCTGCCTGTTCAACCCAAACCCCACTGGCCAGCCCAGCAGCTGAGACCTCTCTGGGTGGCTGCTGCTGTAGTACAAGCGTGGGGAACCGGACCAAGGTGCCCGTGAGCCAAAGCCCCGGCGCGCGGGCAGGACGCTGCCCCATGGTGCATGCTGTGCGAGTTGGGGGAGCCCGTGGTCCTGCAAAGGGTCTTGGCGCAAACAACACGGGTGTCACAGACTGTTACGCTTAATGAAGCCTGATCTCTACAGGAAAAATACTAGAATAACTGGTAACAGAAAACCCAAATTACTGTGATTTTGCCCCCACACCATTGCTCCACTTAGATCTATTACTGTAGACCAGAATCCTTTTTATTCCAGGCTAGTTTTCTTAGAGAGAATTGTTCTGAACAAGGCAGAATGGCAGAGTAGCAATTCCAAAATAACCACCCTTACACACATCCCTAAGGAGACCAGTCTGGAAGCAGAGTGGAGAGGCCAGCCTTGAACTCTGTCCTGC
>NW_010389131.1:9259-17754 GCF_000710305.1 Buceros rhinoceros silvestris
CCTGCTAAAAGGCATACTCAAAATTCTGCTCCATTTCGTAGCACAGAGAAGACCTTTATCAATGCTGAGGACGGGAGAAGAACTGTGATAATTTGCGATTTTCCTGAGCCAAATGCTTTGCTTTAGTAGCTGGTTTGTGCCCGCAGAGAGAATTCCCCACCAAAATTAAGCACCAGGCAGTGCGAGCCGCTGCTCTGGCTCCTGTTATCTTGACAGGACCCATGTCATATCCCCAAAGATTTAGTGTAATGGGGACCTTGTATTTTAAAACTACATCAACTCCATTAAGATTACATGGTGAAACTTCCTCCTGCTAGAGGAATGCAGAAGTTACAGTCCTTGTACCAGTTCCAATTTGCTCAAATTGCTTAAATATCACAGATTTAGGTTGCACTTAATAACCCAGGAGGTAACTGAAAATTATATATTCACAACCTGAAAAGTTAATCGTATTACAAGCTACTACTTTGATATTACCTGACATTGTGCTAACACAGACTTTACATTTCAAGCAGCAGCTAAAACATAATTTATTGAATATGTTGATAACCAACCGGTGTATTTGTTCACTTAAGCTCTACAAAGGTTGGCTATGGAAAACTGATATGGAAAAGACTGCAAAGAGGATTAATACGGGCATTCTGACCGTGCTGCTCCGCCTCGCTCTTCACATGAAGGAGAAAAACCCCAGTTCCCAGATCGATAGCTATCATCTCGCAATTTTAGAGGAACAAGAGGGAAACTTCGCAATCTCTTGCGGCTGAACAAGCCATTTGTGCACTCCCAAATGCCAGACTCATTGCAGAGCGCAGGCCGTGCTTGGAGTGTACAGAACATTCTCCCTTCTCGAGAGCCCTGAAGGACACTCACCCGCCTGGCGCGGGAGCCTGCCATTTTCTACCACTGGCAGATTCTCTGCAGGTCCTCAACAAAGCACACAATAGACTTGTCTTACGAGTACTGCTTGAAGCACCCAGGGCTAGATCCTGGGGTAAAAATCGGCTTATACGCTTCCCAAAGGACGAATAATGCGATGAATTACAAAGTCAGTCAGAGAGATGTCTCTGTGCAGGAGGTGCTGGACACACAGAAGCCTCTGATAATGCTTTCCTGGCCAGCTTGGAGATGGAACAAGGCAGAGTGAACAAACCTCCCCACATGCCACACCACGCACCAGAAGTCCCAGGAGGGACAGGACCGCAGGACCTGGCTGCAAGTAACAGGAAAGGGGGATGAGCACAAAGAGACAGTAGCGGTGCTTGGCAGACCTGGATTGTCCCCGCCAGCCTCCTCTCCCACAATGCCGTTGCAGTACATGGCGTGCAGCTCGATCTCCGCCGCCGGAAAGCCTTGGTCACACAACGGGCACGACACGCAGTCAGCAGCTGGAGGACTGCACTCCGGCGCAGTCCTGCCAGCATCTTCATCTCCACCAGCCTAAGGAAGAAGAACAAATTAGCCAGAGAGTTAATTGTGCCATTTCTCTTCAAAGTGCAGAGCTCCATGCTGTCTGGTAGCTACTAACCCTCCCACAGACTCAGCTTTTCTTGGGAAGTTTTATTCTCCCTTCATCACATACAGGTCAGAAATAACACCACTGGCCGAGTAAACTGTGCAGCACTAATAACTAATTCTTCTTCCAAAGGCAACATGTCCTTCTGAATCATGGTGAAGCCTCCCTGCACAGCTGTGCACACCATTTAAGGTGAACATCACCTGTACTACCGCGGAAAAATGGAAAAGCTTCCATTAATCAGGAGAGCTCAGAAGCGAAACTGATGGAAAATGCATGGGGCAAAGCAAGAGTTCAACACCTGACTTGTGCTCATCAGTTCCTGGACACGATCCATGCCACCCAGGCGGCACTGTCTGGGAACACAGCTTCCCCCAGGATGAAAGGAGGCTGCTGTGCTCTTAGGGAGTCTGGAGAGATCACTGGGAAGCTCCTCCTCTCTAGAGGAGGTGGCTGGAGCAGTCAGAGGGGACACAAATCAAGGAGAGAGGCGACACCATTAAAAATCAATGTCACACAAAATTACTAGCAGTGGCTTTTCACCAGGGCAAAATGTCACAGTCCATGTGTGTTCTCTGGGTGCCATTACCACTTACCTATACTCTCTTTTTGCATCAGTTCCACAGCAGCAAAGGTGCTTCACTACCCACCCACAGTGATACAGCCTGCGCCCTACACTACTGATGCTCCCAAGACACAGCAGACTGCTGCCATCTCGCTCCTAACTAGATCTCTGCCTAGTCACCCTTGCTACGAGATTTCTCCACATTTAAGAAAGAACCTTCAACCACAACCTGCAGTGATTCTAAACAGTTATTTAAATAATAACCATGTAGAGGAAATCTATAGGAAATTAATATAGGAAAGTTTTCTGTGCTTAGGGCTAAGCGGTGACATGCAGGCAGCATGCAGCAAAACTGCCGTCTGCTTCCCTCCAATGGTATAATTTCAGGGAAGCAGGAACTGGAGTCAGCCAAGATGCTCAGTGCCACTGGAGTACTTTGTCGTACTGCTCAGTTTCTCCAAATGAGGGTCTGATCCTGATTTTTATGTCCTAAAGGGAAGGAGGGTGCTTTGTTGACTCAGAGGAGCTATGCCAAAAAATTGCAAGACTGGGCCTTAAACTGAGAATTCAACTCACAAAACGCATTTCTCCCAGACCCCGGCTAAGAGGCTACGGCACCGAGCCGCTGAACACCCGCTCTCATTTCCAGGGAGGCTCTGCCCTGGATTTCTGCAGAGGAGTTGCTGGAGTTCCTCCAGCCGAACACAGGCTGTTGAAGTACATCGCTTACGGCATTAGCACTTGTACCCTGCTCTCACATCGCGGTGTCACTACATCTTGTGAAGTCCTCACCGTGGGGCGTCACACAGTGGAGCCGTAAAAAACAAGATGTGCCAAATATGAATGATCAGATCAAACCTGCCTTATCCGAGTCAGACAACACACGTAAAAAACATGACGGGAAGAGCAGGAGGCACCGCTCCTTCTAGCTGCCATTTTTAACTCAATCTTAGGAGATCACCGATTCCGCACACCCTGCCCACCTACATTCTGTGGTAAATTACTAATTTTAAATGGAAATCCAACATTCTGTAACAAAAGACACCACAGTCCCAAAACTGCTTGTACAAAACCTTGCTGTTACAGTCTGGAAAACCTCAACTGCAGAAGCAATCACCCCTGTCAGAGGCAAAGCCTCTCCTCTTCAGCAGAGGAAATTGCCTACAAGACATAGCACTTGCAGCCAACAGCCAGCCAAGAGCAATGCTAGAGGCTGAGCTCAAAAGAAGACTCCTGTGTCCTGGCTTGGCACCTGCTAGGAAGAAGTCAGTCCCAGCAGTCTACATTTGCTCCACGCTAAAGGCTGAAACACATGGAAGCTGTTTCTGCTGTCTTCCTGGAGGGCTGCAGGCTTTGGATTGGTACCTGCTGCCGACGATAACGTTGTCAAACCACCCGTAGGCAGCCCCACCGCACCGCTCCCAAACACCCGCCGATCACTTTGTGCCGTCTAGGCAGAGGTGCGAGACCTGGGGAGCCCTCTGCAAGCACGAGGGACAGGGCCACAGGCAAACGGGTCACAAATGTGCTCTGGTGGCTGCAGCTACCCTGCCTGGCACCGGACCGGTGCCTCTCGCTGCTGCTGCGGTCTCTAATTGACTGAGCAGTGCTTTGAGGTACCTACAGAACGAAAGGCACAAGAGAAGAGAAGCTAGTTTATTAAGAGGCCTGTGACAATGAGACATCAGAGCTGCAGACGCACTGTACAAGCTGCAGACTCCCAGAACGAGCTTTCCACAAATGAATCCTCTTGTCAAGAGCTGTACGATGCTGTATTCATGTACCCTGCCAGAGGAGTACTTGGCAGCCCCTTTGATATCGCTCTCTAAATTAACAGACAAAGGGAGTTTTATCAGAAGCAGGAACTGAAGTCAGATGTTGGTACAGCGACAGCTGCAGAGCAATTGCTGCACAGGTGTGACAGCATGGGGAAAGGAGCCGCACAACAGCGCACATCTGCATCGGAAGGGAAGAGGATGGCCCTGCTGCTGACTTGCAATTGCTGTCAACTATTACTGCACAGACACCGAGATTGCCGGGCTCAGGTCACTCTGCTTGGATTGCAAACCACCACCAGCCCTCCACACTCCAATGCCATCTTTATCCCAGCCCCGTCTCTGGGTGAACCCCTCCTCTTAGCATCTTGGAGTTGGTCTGTGGAGAACAAACACCAGAGGGGTGTAACAACGAAAAGCACGTCACTGCACAAGTGACCGGGGTTTACTAGCCCCAGTAATGAAGCCGCTGGGGTCCCTCTGCATCACTGACCATCACAGCGCTAAACCTCTGAGCATGGGCAAGCCACAGTGCTGCCATCCACACTGATGGCATCCTCCAGCACAGCCACATGTGTGGTATAAAGGAACGAGCTCAACTGATAACAACTCTCCAACTACGGGACTGAAAGGCTCCAGAAGCAGCTGCACGCAGCCCCCAGCCAAAAGGGACTGAAGAAAAGCAAAGAGGGAAGCGTTTGTGAGGATCCCAAGAGCAGAAGCCCAAGTCCCCAGCTGCCCCAGGGGAAATGCTAGCACAGCCCAGCTGAACCAAGGTCTAGAGGGCAGGTCTGGAAAGAGGATCCTTCTCCAGCTTCTTACCTGCATGGGTGCATCTCTGCTGCCCGAACAGAGCTCTTCTCTCTCTGCCTCAACAGCTTCCAGTGGACTTGGCTGGGTCTCTGCGGAAAAACACCTCCATGTCAGTGCAGATTTACAGCCCCCAAACTATCTCTTCCCTTGTTGATGTAGCTTAGCCCATTTCTTAACAGCGTTTTCACAGCTTCAAAACATTTTTTTTTAGACTTGCCACAAATGTTATCAGCACAGCCGGATGAGGGGTTAAAAGTCACAGCACGGTGGTGTGAAGACAAAGCCACTGCAGCTTTGCGGCTTCATGGGGAGTGAGACTAGACACAGGCAAAGTGCGTGGGACACTTGCTGGGATAGAGACAAAGCAAGAATAGAGCTCTCCTCACATCGAGACAAACAGAGCTCCCGTTCTGCTGTCTGCCTCGCAGTCACACCTTCTTCAGACCTCCACCTCTTCCTTAGCAACACATTATGCCTCCAAGCACCACCATGACCTCTCTCTCTACAGCTGGTCGTGAACAGGAGCGGTCTTCTTCATTATTTGTTTCACTTAAAACCCTGGACTGGAAAATCTCAAACACGGTAGGAGAGACCAAGGAAGAAAAACCTGTTGGTCCCAAACATGTTTAATAACGTAAGACAAAAATTATTTCAGTTCTCCTGCTTTATACGTATCTTGACACTGAAAAATCTGAACATTTCTGGATTCTATTGCAGAGGCCACTCCTGACACTCTGTTTTTGAGTGATCTCTCCATGCCAACGTACATGCTGGTGTCTCTTCAGCACCCAGTCCCTGGCAATCTCTGGTCACAGAAATGTCTTAGAGGAACCAGGTCCAAAATCAGGGCATCTAGTTAAATCACCTGGATAATTTCAGCCTGACAGAGCTGGGAAATTAACCCCGCTTTGTTCAAATAACTTGAAAATTCTCTTCTGTTCTCTGAATTTTTAGAGTGTGTAACTTTCAGTGCAAAATTTAGAACATTCTCAAGTGCGTCTTACCTGGACAAACAGAAATTTCTTCTTCAGCAGAGTGTTCTGCAGCAATACCTGGGCTCCTTTTACTGACGAGTGGGGTCAACACAGAAATGCTGTTCAAAATATAAATATAATATAAATCTCCAATCCAGTAGGGATGACAGCACACACCCGCCTGTCTCACGCAGTTTGGAACAGCAGACAATGCTGTAATTTCCAAGTGGTCAATATCTGACAGCCAGAAATGACCAGGATAGCAGTGAAATATGGGTATAAAATGCTGTCCTAAGCAAAAACCCCAAAGGGAATACTTTTTCTTCTAGAAGCCCTTGACAAAAAGGCACCAAGGGTCACTATCTCATGCCAGGGGAGCAAAAATACCTGCTCACAACTGCAGGCCTCTCTTGACTCTTTCTACTCTTAGAAGGTTTGGGAGCTGTGCAGGTACCAGCACTGCGTGTGTTTCTATCTGGGAAAGAAAATCCTCAGAGAGTAAAGACACAGACTTGCTTTACCCCACATTGCCCTCTCCCTCCTCACACTGCTGGTTTTCTTCCTTATCCCCGTGTCTGGCAGCCAGAAGCCACACAGATGCAACACCAGGCCAGGCTTCCCTCCAGCAAAATCCTAATAGCATTAGCGCGGCGCTTCCTCCAAGCAGCACCAGGCACCACTCCTCTCATTTCAGCCTTCGGACTCCTCCCGTCTCTTCCTCCCCCCTCGCTGCTCGGTGTCTTTCCCAAACAGGCAGGCATTGCTGAGCAAGTCTGGCACCCATGCTGACACGCTCTGCGCTTCGCGTGGCTCTCTGATTAGTCTGATCAAGTATGCAAGAACACAATTTAAAAACATGAATCCCCATCCTGACAAACAGGAGATTTATTAAGCTCAGCCACAGGCCTTAGAGAGGAGAGAACAGCCACTGCTGATTTATGATAAATAACAAAACTCTGATAGGGAATCACAAGTGGCTTTTCTCTCTAAATAAAGCATCTCAAAGCATTTGTTATGAATCCAGGCTGAGCATGTGTTACTCTGTGTCTAACATCAGGGCTCTCTTCAAAAGAGCTCACATAGAACAACTTCCTATGACATTTATAAAATGGGCTAATCAATTTGAAGTCAAACCACATTTCTTGCTACACCAACTATCTGCTGGTAACAAAGCCTATAATCATTTATTAAAACCCCGATCTACCACGCTCTTCACAAAGCGTAAAACAATCAGGCAGGGCAGACCGCAGAAAGCAGAGCAGCCTCTTCTCCCTGCTGCCGCCTCCTGAACTGCTTCACTACCCACAGACAGCTCAGAGCCACGTCTTCCTACTAAGCGCTGCTGAGGCCAGCCGGTCGGGGTGCTGAGCCCTACCCGAGAGAGGACTGCGCTTGGCAAATTACCAGCGGCCAGATGGCAACGCTTAATGTGCACAAAACTGCGAAGACCGCAGCCATGTCTTGCCTTGCTGCAGATGTGCCAGCTGCTGAAGGAGGGGCCGCAGCACCCAGGTGTGTCCCAGCCCCGAGGAGGGGCAGCCAGGAGCTCCTGGGGATGTCCCAAACTAACCCCACCAGCCACACCGAAGGAAAGAAGTCCCTTCTCCTTCCGTATTCAGCCCTGGCCTCTTCTGCCGTGAGTGGGCGGGCGGCCAGCACTGCAGAGCGCACACCTCAGTGCCTCCCATGCAAGCACTGAGCTCAGACCTCAGCTGTCACAGACTCATCAGCCGCGGCAAATGCAGGTTCCTTCTGCTCCCCAAGGCGAGCTTTAAGCTTGTTAGAAAGGTGCAAGCAAGAGGGATTTTTGTACTCTGCATATTGATATTAACTGCTCAGGCCAAATGCTGTTAGATCAGAGGAAAATTGGCAGTTTTGTTCCAAAGCAGGTTTAAATTATAAAACCCAGCAAATTAAAAACATGACATTATCTGCCCTCTCTTGTAACTTGCTCCTTGAATCATCTCCCATTTGCCCTTCTTCTCCCACAGCTTTTGCTGCAGAATTGCATCCAGAGAAAGGGGGGGGGGAAGAAGAAAAAAAAATGAAAAGGAAAAGAGGAGTAGGCTTAAATCTGAAGAAAATCATGTTGACTTGTCCCACACCTGTCATCTGCTGAAGTGGCTTTTCTGGAGCACTGCACTCTATCTTTGGCTGATAGGCAGTGCCGTCTGGCTTCCTCCTCCCTCCTTTCCTCTTCAGCAGTAAGGCAAGAACATAAAAATACACACAGAAATCCAGTAAACTCTCCACCATGCTGCCTGTGCGCCTTCCCAGACAGACCACGTGATGACATCGCTATAACTCACCTTCAGCTCACCTACCCATCTCTGCAGCTTTACTGCACTGTGTCACATTAGCTTCAGAGGGCAAGAATCAAGCCCTCCAAACCGTACAGGATGCACCTTGCACATTTTATAAAGTAACAAGAGTAACTGATCTCTTCTCCCCAGCCGTGTCTCCCCCTCTCCGTCACGGCTCCAAAGCCATGGATTTCCGGGGTCACCTAACAGCAGCGACTGCAGCCAGCCTTTCCAGGGAGCCCTGCGGCGAGCCCTGGTGAGACTGCACCCCAAAACACTCCAGGCAGAGCCCAGGTCACAGAGCGAGCCCCGCGCTCTGAAAACACCCTCCTCACCTCTGTGCAAGCTGCACGGGTTCCCCATCTTCACGCATGTCCTCTGTGGGCAACAACTGGGAGGCCTGGAAAGGAAAATTCTGGTGTCACATAAAACAATGTACCCAGCTAACCGGGACCTGCTGGGTCATCAGATTCTGTTCATGACATTGCACCCAATCTGTTATGTATTGTTTTCTGGAAGTGGCTAAGTACCCATCCTGATCTAGTCAGCTCT
>NW_010389131.1:18076-22063 GCF_000710305.1 Buceros rhinoceros silvestris
CCTCTACCGCTCCTTTTGGTAAGGTGTTTCAGCAGCTCCCTGCAGTAATGCCTGGCAGGACTTCTCGTTACCTTGCTGCCTAGACGTGTTCCTGGCCAGCCCGTGCCCATGTTCACATCCATCACCCTCCACGCCCTCTGCTTGATCCTAGCATCTGCCCTGAGGTCCCTGTAGGCAGCATCCACAGCTCTTCTCCATCTCCATTTGTGCTGAGCTTAACAACCCAAGGATTTCAGTGTCCCTTGCACCCTCTCAAGAACCCCAGCAGCCCTCATCTACCCCAGTTTAAAATCTTCTTGCCAGAGCTGGGATGATTTGATCGATGTTTGACCACGAGAAGTACTTTCCTGAAATTCTGTGCAGATGTGTTGAGTTTTTCTTGACAGAGAAATCAGTGGTCCCATCAAAGGGAGGGAGCAGATTAACCCGCACAATCTACAGCTGGCAAAACCGTGTGCATTTTATCCCATTTTTCATTTAGCTTTATGACTCCACTTACTCCTTCCTTTAAAATCTGTTCAAAAGCCTCATGCACTGCCAAGGTCAGGCTAACACGCCACTCATTACCCACATCCCTTTCTTCTTCTTCAGTATACCCATTACACTTGCCATTCTCTAATCAGGTGGAATTACAACGGTTTATTAGCAGTCCTTGCTGTCAGGCCCACAATTTCTCATGCTAGTTCTCAAAGAAATCCAAGGGGTTTTCCTCCCTCTCCTTTGAGTCTATTAAACTCTCTGAGTTTGATTTTCAGCACAGGTTTCGACCTCGGTCAGCTCCACTCCTGGATGGCTGATGCACCTCCCTAGCAAGTCCCAAAACAAAGCCTCCTGCCAGATTTCCCTAAAGTGACTCTAACCCCAAATATTCTGCTTGATCTACGCTGTTCTTTATTTCTTCACAGCCTAACTGATGATTAACATAAAATACCCCACCTCCTCCTTTATTTTTATTTCCCTTTTTCCTGAACTATGCATATCTGAACAACGCCTCTATCCTGGTCATGAATACTGGGCCATGTCTCTGTTTTCTCTAGTACATATGTTATAAGGCACTAATCCTACCTCTCCAGAACTGGGTCTTTTCCCTCTGAATCTTTTAAAGACCAAGAGTCCCCTAACCTTATTTGAAAGGCTATGAAGGAATTGATTCTATTAGCACTGAAGGTCATTAGTGCAGGTTCACAGGCTATGAGATCTCCTGACAACCAGGATTTGCTGCGTGCGAGCGTCCCTTGGCTGCGGGTGGCAGTCGCAGCGGTTGGCCACTGCCAGGGAGGAAGGTCTCTGCCCACTCCAGGTGAGGGTTTCAAAGCAGAACTACAGGCAGGCTCCTTCGAGCACACCATTTCCACCTGCATTTCACTGCACATGGCTTTTTCAAGGACAGCTTTGAGTCTCCACGGACAGTTTGTATCCTCGGCACAGCCTAAAATCCCCGTCCAGCCCCACACCATCAGTGGGGTAGCCCCAGGGCAGTACAGGCAGCAGGGTCTCCAAGCAATGCAGCACACTGGGGACACGGCTGCTCTGGGCCCCTCCTTTGTCACTGCCGGTGGAATGGTATTAGATAAAAGGAAAAAAATGGAGACAAGGCACGAGCAAACATCAAACATATTGATTTTGCAAGTGAATCACCTGCACTGGCCTCAGTGTGCAACTGCACAGAGAGGCGAGAGAAGGGAGCGACCTCTCAAGCTTGGTGTAACAAAGGCAGATGAAAGGGCATTTAGAAATTATTTTTTCTCAAGTAAATAAAAAACTGGCAAATTTTGGGCTAGGGTTGAAATTTTAAAGTCTGCTCCCCCTTCCTTATTTATTCACCTCAAAAATATCAGAAGGACTACATACACCTTACGGCTCTCTGAGAGAGTTCTTGTGGTCAGGATGAGTACGTTAATAGTTCCCACTCGGCACCACTCAAACCTCTTTTCTCCCCAGGAATTAATTAGGTATTAGCATTAAATAGATAATATTAAATAAATAAATAAAATCCCCCACCATTTTCAATGTTGATTAAAAGTTCACACCCTTCCCAGCTGCTGTAGCTTTGCAAGGGTTTTAGCATACACCTCCACAGACCTGCTGTCACCCCAATCGTCCAGATGAACAACACAGCCATTTCCAAAGGGGGGAAAAAAAAAAAAAGTTTGCCTTAAGAACCTTTCAGGTCTTTTGTACTTATCCTAAAGAAATGAGAAAGGGCACGAGTCAGTTCCTTTCCTCTGCAGGTCACCTCTAAGACTTGTTTGAACCTGTGTCTGCTAAAGCCAAGCCAAAGCACTGTCACAAAAAGTCACATTTCAGCACAGGCTGCTCTGCTCTTTTTCTGCAACCAGAAAATGCAGACATGACGTTTTTCCTAAGTGTTCAATATTACAAGACAGAATATAAATATCACAAAACAAGTTAAGTATCTTTCTAACACCAGGGTAAATGATCGAACACACTTGAAAACAGGAACAACAGAGCTGAGGCTTCAGTCATAGAGAAGATAAAGTTATACAATGATCCGGGAGTGAAGTCATTATGAAAAATGAGGGTTGGAAAAGGCTGACACAAACCTAAAATACAGCAGTAATAAATACTTCATCTGACTAGCAATCTGTTTAAACTTAGCAGTGACAGAAAGCTGCCTTCCGCTCCACTACGAGAGCCCTGACGGAGACAGAGGCTGACACCTAGCGTCTAGCAGACCCAGCCAGCACACCGGAGAGAAGGTGCCCAGCCACCAGAACAAGGACACGAGCACCACCGCGATGACAGATCACCCCGGGCAGGCAGAAGATGCCTGCAAGCACGCAGAGCTGCTCCCAGCCACCATCATAGGGCCACCAGGGAAAAGAGCCCTTGCAACGGACGCAGACAAGCATATAGGTGCAAAAAGGAACGGCTGCACCACAAGGACAAAAGCCACGTTTCTGTTTGTTCTCTCCCCACACAGCCACGGGTTGATAAGCCGGTTTGCCAGAGCTGACGGTGGGCAGTGTCATCCCTGCACTCCCTACCCTAACACGCTGCCAGGCTGCACCCTTTGAGAAGGACGAGTCAGCTGCAAGTCTTTATCTCAGTGGTGCATTAATGGACGACTGCCAGGCTGCACAACGGTCGCTACCACTTGTGAGCTGGGTATCAGCTGGTAGGCTTCTCCTCTCCCTTTCCCAGAAAGCTGTGACAAGGGGAGGAAGTCCCTACATTTAAGGGGAGCATTAATTACTGAGCAGTGTCTGCTTTGCAGAAGGGGCTGAACCCTAAAACAGGCAGAAGAGCAGGACCACTCAACCTCCGCTCAGTAGCGAAGCTCTTACCTGGCAGTAGCTGGTGGTCGGTTCATCATCAGAAGTGGAGTTCCTCTCTTCTTCCACGCTGTGCCCAGGACTCTCTGCCTCCCTCCTCTTTGAAGAGAGAAGCCAGGTGATGCTCTCAGACTCCTTCTGCCCATCTGGGTCTCCATCTTCTGTATCATCAGCAACCCCGTTCTCTCTGCTTATCTGCTCTCCTTTCCCAAGCTCGTTTTGGCTCAAGGAAGAACTGGGCACAACTGGGTTACCAAACTCCTTCTTATGCAATAGCTGCCTCTGAGCCTGCTTCAGGCTCTTCTGGTAAACCTCCAGCTGACACAAGATGACTTTGGTGTACTGGTTGGGGTCCACCCCTTTGGGGCAGAAGGGGATGCCCCAGTAATAGTGCACTGTATCTCTTGCCTCCTCCTGCTTGTGCTTCTCCTCTGCCGCATTGAGTACGCAAAGCTCAGGGGTGCTGTCAGGCACCTCGTTCTGCTCTGCTTGCTCTGTGGACACAGAGACCTTGGCGGCGTGCCTGGACTGCGAGGTGTGCTTGGTACTAGCTCCTCCACCACTCCTGAGGCTGCCACACTGTTCCATGGTCCAGCTCTTCCGGAGTGTGGATGAGCTCCCTGCACCAGCTTCTCCAGCAGAATGGCCAGGGCAGGGCAGGGGCTGCTCTTTTGGTTTGTGGCCTGTTGCT
>NW_010389131.1:22136-26742 GCF_000710305.1 Buceros rhinoceros silvestris
CTGGTGCTTGGGAAGGGCTGGAGGGCGTTGTGAACAGCCTCCGAGGTGTCAGTTGCCTGGAGCCTGAAGTCACCCTGCCAAAGGTGGGACTCAAAGAGATGAGGCCCTCTCTCAGAGTGCTGGGTAACATGTTACTAGAATCACTTTTTGCTGGTGAGGAAGGCTTTTCACTTGACCTTGTCACAGGCTGGCCCTTCCCCGGAGACACGATTATGCTGGATACTAGCGAGCTTTCAACGATTTCCTGGCTTAACCTCCTCAACACTACCAGGGGGCTTCGGGCGACATCCATCTGTCCGTTCCCATCAGCTCTGGAGCTCTGTGAGTGAGAGCTGCACTCGGAGCGAGGGGTGTCAGGGCAAAATGCCAAACCTCCCAGGATCTCACAGCCTTCGTTCTCGACAGGCTGGCTTTGGCCTCGTCCGCCCAGTGATTCTGCAGACAACTGAGGGGTTGCATCAGAGGAGTCCAAGGGCTGACAGCTCTGAAAAACAAAAGGATGATTCTCCAAGAGGAGTGTTCTCTATCGGCAGAGCACACCAAGGGCTCACCCAGCACACCGGCAGCCGTTGCCTGGACTGCAGACCCCCACTCCCTGATCAGAACTGTGTACTCCAAAACAGGGGACATGAGGTTAGACTTCGTACACCCCCCCACTAGCAATGGCACAGAACAACTACTCTGTAACTGCTGTAGATCCAGCTCATGCTGGAAATAGCTAGACACCCACTAAAACCTTCTTCTGTGCGGTGAGGCAAAGCAGGCACAGAAAGCAACATTGCTGAAGAACCCTAGTAAAGCCTCTTCACAGAAGCGCACTTACATTAAGGCTCTCAGCGATGGCCTTCCTCAAGAGCTCCTCCTCTTCCTCTTCCTGACAGTTCACTTGTCTGGCTTCTTGCTCACTCATTTTCAAGGCCAGTGCAAACTGCTCCTCTTCAGTCATCTCTACAGCAGAAGAGGGAGAATGTCAAGTCGCAGCTGCAGGTGTATGTAAATGCCCAACATACATGTCACAGATCAGGAGAAACCTCCAAGTGTCCCACCTTCCCAGCAGGAACACAGAGGAAAACATCTAAACCTCGGCTTTCCTGAAAAGTTGTCAAAGCTGGAGCAGGCAAAGGTAACCCACATCAGGAACTTCAGCAAGGGTTTCTACAGCAATCTAAACTCCGTCTCCCTGCGCGTATTAACTGCAACAGGACATTTTATTTGCCCTCAACAAACACCACACTCTACAGCTGCAGAACACGTGTTTGAGGAGAGAGGAAAAGGACAGATTTCCCCAGTGTGCTCATTTTTATATCAGATAGGCTCAGCAGAGAGGCAGGATAAAGAACACGTCATCTTTAACACACCTTTTTTACTAGCCAAACAGCACATGTCGCTGCCTTCTGACACACAGGTACCCGCGATACCACAGGAGACCGACACGGGAAAAAAAGAGCTACATGTTGTTCACCCCAAGCCGCAGGTCGAAAGCTCTGTGGAGGATAATGTTACTTGCTCGGTGGTATTATGGAGGATCCTTCACATGCATACATCGCCCTTCTGCTCACATCACCGCTCCACTGCATCACTAAGTCAGTCATGCATGGGAAACAGGTTTCCTACAGTTGTAACTGCTATTTCAGCAGAAAATTCCTTCCTGAAATATCCCTCACTCAGAGCAAACCAGAAGCTGCGACTGGCTATTTAGAATCAAAGCAGTTAGTTACTTTGGAAAACATTTATTTACTTAGATTCCACCCAACACTTCCACCAGGCTTAAAATATACAATGCCTGCAGAACGGAGTGCAGCTTGGAAAACAACTCGACAGCACTCTCAGGAGCTGAAAAATACATCTTCTCACTTGAAACAAATTGACAGATTTCCTTCAAAACCCACTCCCTCCTTCCGGCAGAATCCTGCCCGCGCCATCTCATGCGTGAACCAAGAGGTTTGCTCCCTGATGGGCCAGAAGAGCCCTAAGAGACGCGACTTGAACGGGAAGGCCACCCGAGCACAAAACATGCCTTCGCTGCAGCCCGTTTCAGAGAGGCATTTCCCTGGATAACGGTATGTTCAGAAGTTGCAGGCTCCCATTTTCTAACCCATCCTCTCCCTACCAGCTGCCACCAAAATACAGCAGCGCGGTCTCTCCTGAGCAGCCCGGGACTGCGCTGGGCTGAGCACAGCCTGTGCATCCCAGCCCTGCCACACTGAGGTGCATCCACATGGCAGCAGCCCTGGCTGTGCTCTGCCCTTCCCCCAGCTCGTTGCAGGCTGGTTCTCCCCCACCCAAGCAGGATTTGAAGCATTTTTTGACAGTTCTGATCACCAGCCGTAGATTTCTTTACGTGTCCTACTAAATCAGCACTTAGCTATAGGTTGGGTTTGGTTTGTTTTTTTAATTTCGTTAAAAATTAAGAAGGAGGTTGAAGTGAAGGCAGACTGCAGCACACTCAGGGCTCATGGGGATCTTTTGTCCTTGGACAAAGTCACTCTGATGTTACAGCCAGGAGGGACCAGGGGAAAAATAAATGCATCCTTTAATGGAAAGCATGCGACAGCCCAGTGTATGAAGAAGGCTCCCATCCCCACAAACACCAGTAATTTCCACAATACCAAACACCTCCCAAGCATTCAGTGAGCGTGTGCTGACTTGTTTCCCTGCCCAAACCATCACAACAGTGAGGCCAGATGCTGCAAACTCTGACATGTGTAAGAAAACTGGCGCACGTGGTCCGTGCCCCACGACACAAGACTTTCCACGTGCTTACATTAAAAGGGGGGCCTGAGCATTCACCAGTTCAGGCTATCAACATCCATGAAGCTTAATAAAAAGAAACATTTTTTGGCGAGTTACTACTGTACATTTTGTTTTCTTCTCCCTCCCTGGCACAGCAATTTCCCCTCTGGGGACAGGGAATGTGCCAGACAAATGCTGCCTCTGGCAAAGAAACCAGCGACAAACAAGATGCACTTACTGCACGTTCCAGTTGAGTAGGTGCTCTGCAGACGGGGAAATCTCGGGTTTAAATCCACCTGACATTACGGTGGGGAGAGCGAAAAGCAGCTCTGCTCACACCTTCCAGGAGACCTGACCTGCTTTAGGCTGAGCAGCCCAGAGCTGTCGGTATTCTGTGCTCCACATCTGATCGCTTCTCAGCACCGTGCGTTTTATTAAACTTGATGTTGATTGCACCGGTCATAATTTACGATGATTAGAAATCCAAAGCGTTGCGTTAGCCCCCGACCGGTGTGTGCAAACAGAGCTCTGGAGCGCTCCAGGAGCGAGCGGCAGAGGCAAGCCGTGCTGCGGGGCAGGGGTTCCAGCAGCCCGGGGGGACACGACCCTCTCTGCCTGGAAAGACAAGCTCCATCACGCTCCACTCACACACATCGCACACCTCGCAACAGCCCGTTCCTGTTCCTGGGTGGGGAAGCTGGGAATTCTGCGTTTCACTCTCCAAAATCCACTCGCCACAGGACCGCACCAGTGCCTCTGCTGGGACCAGGGCATCCAAGGAACCCACAGATGGGAAGGAGGGGTCAGGGAGAAACTGTTTTTAAGACACTGCAGCCCCAAACAAATTAAAGCATTTCAGAGCCTTTTTAAATGCTAATACGGCAATTTGCTAAGCGATTTATGTTCCATTTTGACATTTGCAAAGTGAATTAGATGCAATACCCCACTAGTTGTAGTTCTAACACTTACTAATAAGAGATTTACTCAAAAATAATGGAAATGCAGGATCTCAGTACTTCTGCATATCCAAAGTGCAATTACAGCAAAAACATTCAAATGTGCTTTAAAGCACCGACTTCCTCTGGAAAAAGAGAGAGAGAGAGAGACTTCTTTAGAGTTTGTATTTCCATTTATCCTGTCAGGATGAAACGTCACAGATATATTTTAGTTATGGCTTTAGGTTAAAATGAATAAAACCACAACAAAGCAAAAATGGGAGGATACGCTTTAGAACCAGAGCCTGCAAATATCTGAAATTTTCCAGTCTGCAGAAGAAAGAACTCGCTCTACCCAGAAGCGCCGAATCTTTACAAAAGAACAATTTGCCTCACAACTCAAAGAATTTATTTAAAGACACTGAGAAAAATAATTACTACTTCAAATCTTCATTTGCCTAAAAGCAAACACCAAAAGTCTAATTATAGCTTCCCATAAATGAGAGAATAGACCCACCATCACACGTGCTTAAACCAGCGACCGCGCGGTGCCAGGCACCCCCCACCGTCTCCTGCGCTTCGAGGAGGTAGACGCAACATGCTAAAAAAAAAAGGCAGCCTTTGCCCCAGGAAGAGAAAAAACTATTATCAAGAATTTTACCATCTAGAAATGCAGCAAAACTCCTCCATTACACCACAGCCCTGCCTTCCGCAGATTTTCTGGCGCGCACCAAACACCTTTCATGCAGCACCCGCTCCCAAAACCCAGCACACTCAACGACGCAACACGGACACCCAACTCCAGCAGCTCTCTGTTCTAAGCACCATGTTTGGTCACATTTTAATGACATCTTCACAGGGGGCTTCAGCTTTTATTTGGTGTTCTGCTGGTTTGGGTTTTTTCCTTCTTTTTCTCCGCAAAGAAAAGGAACTCTTTC
>NW_010389131.1:26863-39219 GCF_000710305.1 Buceros rhinoceros silvestris
CTATTATGTGTTTGACAGAGGACACGCACTGCGGGTTTCAACTCCCACAAAGAGCCAGGCTGTTCCATGCTATGGCCTTAGGCCTCTATTAAAAACCATTTAATTCACACAAGCCCTCTGAGGACTGACAAGCCGAACTGCTGCTGCTCGCGGAGCACTGGCGCGCTCCATTTTGTTTGGCGATTGTCTTGGATTTAGCAGGAGACAACATCTGTCCCACTTTGAAACGTTCTGGATTTAACAGGCTAGCTGGGCCGCTGCCTTGCAGAGGGCAAGATCGTAGGCACGGATGCACTGGGGCAGAGCCATGGCCGCCTGCCCGGCCGCTCCGACACGTGGTGTGGTACAGAGCGTACGGGCACGCCTGGCCACACTCAGCGGTCCCTTCTGCTGAGGGATGCTGTTTGCAGAATACGAGCAAGAACATCCCAGCCTGTTCACTCGAGCATCTGTTTATAGACCTATTGTCTATGAATGCGTTTAATCCCTTATTAAAGCTGCTGGTCCTGACCCCTCCACAACCTCCTGTGGCAAAAATGCTCGGGAGTTCACTACATGCTGCGTGAAGCATTACGTTCCTTCAGCCGCTTTAGACCTATCTGTCTCCTGCTATTTCCACCTACTGGCTGCAGGAGCTGGTAAACTGCCGCTCTGTGTCCAGCTGAGGCGCTGCCTTCCCGAGGTGAACTTTGATCCCACCTTCCTCTCCTAAGGGAGCAGCCTCAGGCTCCCCAGCCACTCCTCCTAAGGCAGCTGCTCCCTCCCCTCCATGGCTGGCGTTGCCCTTCTCCAGATGTCCCCTAACTCCACCGTGTCCTTGAGACGGGGAGACCAGAGCCGCACACAGCACTGTTGATGTGGGTGCACCAACACTTTATATAACAGTAAAATGACGTACAGCAAATCTCTTCTTCTTAACACCCTTCCTCATGATGCCCAACGTCGCTGGCTCCGGCTGCCCCCGCACTACGAGCCGATGATTTCAGAGAACTGTCAGCTGCGACTCAGATCTTTCCTGAGCTGTGACTGCCGGGTCAGAGCATCATGACGTTTCGGGGAAAGACAGCAGCAGAGGGGCCTGAATGGGAAAGCAGCTTGTGACTGACAGCGCTTTCAGATCGGCTTCAACCCGTTTTGAAACCCGGTGAGGTACCAACACCCTCGCACACTTATTTTGGAAGCGCTCCAGTCTGCGCGCACAGTGCCTGGGGAGAAAACAAGTGACAGGATGCCTATTCAGAAAGGCAAATTTTACCCCTGAGAAGGGTCTCCTCCAAGAGCTGTGCATCCCCAGCCACATCGTAGCCTTCCTGCAAGGGAAATAATCTCTAATGCAAACAGAAGCTGCTCAGCACCAGTCTACTTCCCCAGACCCACATGAGACCTACGTGCAATTTTTCTTTTAGCAGCAAACTTCGTTCTATCCAGCTGCTGTTTTGTTCTCTTCTTTTGCAATCCACTCTCTTCCTTTGACTCCTGCTGTAATGGAAAAAGACATGGTAAGCGCATATAATATGAACAAAATACTACCAGCCCGCTCCCTGCCACTACTCAGACACAAACACTGGTTCAAGAACAAGCCTCTATTTGTGTGAAATTTTAATTTCAAACATAATTCAAGCACATTCTGTAACTATTAAAAGCTGTGTGACAAGCATAAGGAGCAAAAAGTTAGACTGACACAAACAGAAGTAGGAGAGACAATAGACTTTATGCCAGTCACCACCATGCACTCCACCTGCTGCCCATGATTTGAGAGAGAATTTGTTTGGTCTTGCTAGAACAGCGGTATTTGGAAGCACTCAAAACAGAGAAACAAAACCTTTCTGTAACTGAAAATGGCATGTCTGTAAGCCACGACTGTGTTTCCTGCCACACAGCTCCTAGCACAGACAATTTTAGGCGACCAAAACTAGTATCCCAACCATTTTTGGGGACCCACGCTAATGCACCCAGGGGCAAGGGAGCAGCTGTATTTACTGCTGGTGCCATTCTCTCATTGCATTGCCACAAGTGTTTCATTTTTGAAGCTTGAATACTTCAGAAATCTGTCATCTCGACGCCTCCCGGAATACTACCCACTCGCACAGCCGAAGTGCTTGCTGCTTTAAGCACAGGGACTGCCTGCCACAGGACTGGTCACAGGCTACTTGGCACGCGATTATGCAAGTTGCTGTCCTCATGGCTTAAGCACAGGCGTACACATCACTGAAGGCTGGCACTGGACCCCTTCCAATTTGTCTCTCTACATCAGGTAGGATTAGAATCAAAGGCAGTGTTTTGGGCAGAGACCCACGCCTGGCCAGGAAGGGCTTCGCACAGCTCCATCTGCAGCTGCAGTTGCTTTTGGGGTCCATGAGACTCACGGCAAACTGGCCACACGCTTGTGCTCCACACCACCCCCTGTGCCAGAAGGGGACTTCCAGTGGGCACGGGGCTTGGGCTACTTGAGTGCAGACGGACTCACTGCGTATTTCCTAGTGTAATCCAGTTCTGGTGTCCTGACCCTGTGAAGGCCTTCAGTCTGCACCCCGACACTGAGTTTTGCTCAAGACATCACCTCTAGTGTTATCTGTAGGTTTTATTAATGTATATACGCCACTTGCTCCCTCTTACAGATCATTAATGAGGATGTTAAAACACACACAGACCTAATATTGATCCTCTTGGCCTCAGCTTTACATCTCCCCCAAATGAGCCTCTCTTCTGTTCATCACCAGCTTTTGCTGACAGTCTTTTAGCAGGATTTCAATCCAGGAATGTTACTATCTAGATCAAATTGAATTATTTATCCAACTAAGATTTTGCAAGACATACTATTAAGTGGTTTCCTGAAACCCTAATACATTACAGCTTTTACATGCCCTAATTCCTACACCATTCCTCACTAACACTGATTTAAGAATCAGCTTGTGATGAGGTGGCGATCATGCTCAGCAAGTCCACACACACACACTCATGCTTGCACCTGAAGGTTTTTTCCTTTTGAGCGATTCGTTCTCTTCCCCACCCAGCCTGGGTTCGGTACCACGTTCCCAAGACATGCTGCTGTGTCTCCAAAAGGTTGCTTCACAGTCAGATTCTCTCTTGCTAGAAGATGGATTCTCTCTGCTTCCGAGCCTGCCTAGCTCATGCTCGGCAGGTGAAATCCTCTCTTTTCCAGGGCCCCAGCATGTTGCCCTTCTCCGCAGTTTTCCACGAGCCACTGGTTCTACTCCAAATTGCCCTGCCTGGGTCTGCCGAAGCATCCCCGCGCTGACCTCGTGGGCAGTTCACACCTAAGGGAGTGGGGAAGGGTCTATGGGATCACACCAGGATTATATGCTGGAGGAGCTCTCCCTCTCTCCCCCAAAGCTTTGTCTAACTCTGCTAAACGTACTCCAGCTTAAGACAGGGGCAGTTTAATCCTAGCTGGCTCCGTAAATCCCTAGCTCTTCTCCCTAGACATCAATCGCTCATTGCTCTTGCACTCGCCGGAAGGTCAACCCTGACACTCTCATCTGCAGCTCTCTTCCAGGGCACCGATGTGATTTACGAGCCCACCAAACTTTGCACGGCTGCTAGTGTCTGCTCTGTGCACAGAAACACACGTTTACAACACACACCAGGGGACAAGAGGGGGCTCCAGCACCCCTGGGGCTCTGGAGGGGAATGGCATGCCCGCTGCGGGCTGCCGCCCCGTTCCACCACAGAGCCGAGCACATGCCTCGGTTCCCCATTCTGGATACCGAAGAATCAAGACATTTACAACGGTGGCAGGAGTAAAATTATTGCAGGACACGTGCTGTATGAACCTCATACATTTGAGAAAGATGTTTAAATTGCTTAGCAGCTTTCTACCGAACAGCCACGGTACAGCGAACCGCTGAAGCAAATCCAATTAATCCTAATGGGCCAAAATATACACACACATCTCAATTCCAAGAATTCTTAAATCTTCTTTATTTTTAAACCCAGAAAATAAAACACACCTTTTAATTAGGATTTATGGCTGTTTGTACCTCTGCTGGGAGAGAGCCCCGCAGGCCCCAGAGCACTCTGCATAAATGCAGGCATGGATGGTAGAAACAGAAGGGGCCAAGAAAACTCAGAGAAGACAACAGGGCTTGCTCCTTCTGACCCAACCTTTTAATGCTCATCTGTCTACAAGGATAATAGGAACTCAGGGGGCCACTCAACCAACTGCCTTTCTAATAAGATCACTAGTCCAAAAATAATCTTAATCAATTAAAATATTCCCAAACTGCAGCCAATACTCTTAGTTACAAGGTCATCTCCAACACACAACTTCCAGGGGAAACTAATTACTACAGCGGAGGCGAGGTGGGAACTGCGCACCTCTGCTCAGCGCCAGCCCGGATAGCACCTCGCCTCCTTCGCCGTCAGCTTAAAGCATAATGGCCAGAAGGAATCCAAATTCTCTTCCTGCGTGTCAGGCTCTGCAGTTTAATTTATGATGCTCTCTTATGAGCAATTTCACTGTCAGCATCGCACACAGATCAAGGAAAAGCAGCGGAGGCGAGGTGGGAACTGCGCACCTCTGCTCAGCGCCAGCCCGGATAGCACCTCGCCTCCTTCGCCGTCAGCTTAAAGCATAATGGCCAGAAGGAATCCAAATTCTCTTCCTGCGTGTCAGGCTCTGCAGTTTAATTTATGATGCTCTCTTATGAGCAATTTCACTGTCAGCATCGCACACAGATCAAGGAAAAGACGGGTTTCAGCCACTATTCTTCTTCCTTGTTTTTTTAACCTGCTTGGTTTCACCAGACAGCAGGAAATCAAATTCCCATTTTCAAAATGCTTTTGCACGTACTTAAGACTCTGCCAGCAGAAACAGATACAGCTCCACTCACTTCTAAAAGCCCATAAATGGAAGCCAGTAGCCAGCCTCCCACATCCTGCTCCCTCAAATCCACATCATCAACCACAGAAACCAGCTTCTCCTGACTCAGGGAGGAAAGGCTACAGCAGAATGGCTCCACAGCTAACAGTGCAGACTGCAAAGTCAAAGGGTCTGGATAATTTTACTGCTCAATGGCAGCGGGGACCATCTCACAATAGGGCACAGCCAAACGACACACGTCCTGCATGAGAAATACGCAGATGAAAACCAGACTAATTTATTTTTAAAAGCCAATTAGATGTTGGAAGTGCCATGTTTGGCTCTAGCCAAGACTGCTGCTGAAATTAATATCACACCCTACTTTATTAGCCTTTGAATTCAGTTCGGAATGCGTTTCAGCTCTGCTCTGTCTTTCAGCTCATTAGAACAAACCTGCTGCAAGTGGAGATTGGAACAAGGAGACGTAACGGGGCTCGTGCCAGACATGTAGCTCCTGACACACAGGAGGGAGGCCCCTGTAGAAAAAAGGGCTTTTTACTGGGCTGAGAGGAGCCTGGATTCAGACCAAGCTGATTTCCGAGGAGCGAGCGTGGCAGAGTCATGGAGTCTCCTTGAGCACACACCTGCACCGCGTTCTCCTCTGGGAACTGGAGCTGCCGGGTCCCTCGGTACCACAGCAGAGCCCGTGGGGACGGCAGGGCACTGCAGTGGTACTCCCACATGGCTCTGCTTCGCTCGGATGATCAGTGGTGTGAGTGCCACTCTGGTTGTGACACTTGCAGAGCCATCTCCTCCATAACAATGCGTCCCTCAGGCCATGCCTAGTCCCGAGGCAATGGAGAACAGGGCAGGGTGGTGGCCGGGTATTCTGGCTGATGCCCAAAACACCCCCTCTTTCTGCCAAAACCAACATCTGGGTGAACAGCAGCATGTGCTGATTTTTCAGATCAGACTGCAAGTATCTCTAAACCCAGGAATACCCAGGCAAAGGGACGTGCACATCAAAGGGAAGGCAGGCCGTGGATGCCAGGCTGAAGCGGATGGCACTGTCACCCTGGAGTCTTGTCACGGGCTGGCAGAGCTGATGAATCTGGCAGAAATCACCAGTTCATGCAAACTCTACGAGCAGAGGCATGTCGCCTCAAAGCTCCCTAAGGATCCACCCAGGAAAAACGTACCCTTCCAAGAGGTCTCACAGCAGATCTGCAGGATTTTGGAATCACCCAAAAGGCGGCTGCAGATCAGTGACACAGGTTAGCACAACCGCTGGGCCTCTGGCTGTGCCCAATGCTCGCGCTTGGCCAGGCCTCCGGTGAGCAACATCATCTTCCAGAGGTGGCTTCAGAAAGTCTTGGGGGTCAAAGAGTCTTTATCAACAGTCCAGTTCAAGCAGGAGGCTCATGAGACAGTCCACGAATTGCTATGTGTGGAGAGCATGCTGTTGGGCACTCTTTGAAATATTGAGTATTTGTGAGTGACCACCCACCTTCTGGCATGGGCAACCAATTCTCTGCAGGATTTAAACAGCCCCTGGAGACAGGAGCCACTTAGCTCATTTATCGTGTCTGTGTTTTCAGAGACACTGCACAAAGAAGGTCATCTCCTCTTGCCTCCACAGAGCCAGAGAGACTGTTCTGATTTTATCTGACCCTTCCCAAAAAAAAGAGAACTTTCCCCGAATCCAGGGTTATATATAGCAGAGATCAGAAAACCCCACGTCTACAAAACCTCCTCTGATGCAGCTCTGCAGATGCCACAGCGTAGACATGAGCAAAGGAAGAGAACTTGGCAAAACAACATGGATGAGCTTGATAATCCAGCACGACTGAAAAATTCCTGGGAGAGGCAGTCTGCCAAAGATCATCAAAAGTGAGGAGCTGGAGGTTTTCCAGGTGCAGCTGCTACAAGATCTGCTGGTCTGGAAGCAGAGCTAGGGACTTGTTCTATAGATACCTGCCAAGAGACTGCCAAAGAAGAAAGCCATCGAATCAATGATGCCCAAATTGTCCTTGTAGCTTTTGATTCATAAGGAACCATGTCCTAACAGATGCAAGATTAATTGAGAATGTATTGTTCTCTAAAATTGCTATTGATCTGAGCTTCCCACACCTCTTCTTGAACACCTAACAAGGTCTTACTAGAGCAAGAACAACAGTTACAAGGTTTGAAATTGAAATTCAACTTGATGTACACTGAAGACCTGAGACAGTTACAGAAGCCCAGACAGTTATTTCTCTGAAATCCCAAGCAAATCACATTTTTGGGTTTGATTTTGCAGCAAACGACACGACAAGAGACTGTGGCACTGGATCTGGAAGCTGATGACTCACAGAAAGAAAGAGACTGAACTGAATAAATCCACTCATTCAACCGACCGAACTGTTGTCACTTAAACAGAACCTAATTGGCTCTTTAACGGCCTCTCTGAGCATATCCTTTTCTGTAATATGACCGATTATGCCATCGGAATTTATTGTTTATAGACAAACTTACAGAACAGTCAGGGAGCCTAACCTTTTTATAGATGTGTTTTAAGAGACGTTTGTTTCCTCTTTCTCCGATACGTGCACATTGAGATGAATAATTGCAGACAATAACAGGTCCTGATCTTTTATGCACTGCAGCAGTTCTTATAGCTGCTGATTTCTCTTTTCCTTATAGGTTTCACAATAAAGGCCAGTGATGCAGCAGACATCTGAAGTTAACTTAGCATATTGCAGAGCTAAGGGTTTAACCCCACTGAACTATTACTGCCATATGTTCCATTTCTTTCAGGGAATTTCCCAACGGGAAAGAACTCAGACAACGCGAAGAAAAAACATCCAATATCATTTGCCCTACAGCTTTTTACTGTTTATTTCTAGTGCTTTTCCCCTCCTCACATGGTAATCGCCTTATTGTAGAGGAGCACGCTGCAGATGTGGGAGCGAAAGGGACTTGATTTAAGATCTACAGCTTGAGAGGGAAATGAAATGCTTTTGAAAATGGCGGAATTACAAAGAAGCGGCTCAGGAGCCCCAATCACCAGCAAGACAGAGCAAAGCCTTAATATAAAAAAATACATTAAAAATTTATTCTAGAAATTTGCTGTCGTGTACCTCACTCGGTTGAGAACAGATCCTCAGGGCTCTGGGTTTGCCCAGGCCGGAGCTCCTGCCCTCACCCCAACGCCAGCGTCACAGGCGCAGACATTTCCATCTTTCAGGGTAAGGCTGACGCTTGTCAGACGAACGCTAGGGATGAGGGAGCGCAGCCTTTATGTCTCGGCCAGGCACACCCACTCCACAGTTCACCTTGACACCCGATGGAAGCGGGTTAAAACACCGGCTTCTGCAGTTCAGGATCAGTTTACCAGACACCAGCTGCGCTGAGCTACTCGTGAGCCTGCGTTCTAAATCGCTGCTTATCTATTTGCACATAACACAGAATCATGTTTCTACGGTTTAGCTGGAAATCAATCAAATAAAAATTATGAAAAAAAAGATTTGTAAAGGGATTGAGGAAAGGTTACTTTTAAATTACGTTTCAGATTTGGTTCTGAGAGGATTTGGTTACCAAATCCCAGACTCATAACTCACCCTGGTGAGCACACCATTCATTTCCTAGCCAAATAGGATTTGATTCATCTTATACGCAAGAGAAGGAACCGCTCAACACCCTCTGCGCAAAGCCTGACCCCGGCACATACAGCAGGGCCCAGTCCAGGCTCCGGGCACCGCTGGCCCATCACTGACCTCTCCATCGCTGTCGGATATCACAATAAACGCGTCCACAAAACTGCGCTTCTTCTTGGCATTGGCTGGGTTCCTCTTCTCTTCCTCCTCTTCCTCCCCATCCTGACTGCGAGAGTCCAGGCCCTCTGCGGGCTTCTTCCTCCTCGGCATCCTTCACTCTGAAACAGAGGGAAAGATTAAAAGCCATTTGTTTCCTTCTGATTTAGATTTCTCCCAACAGCCATCCTTTCTTTGCTATTTTTAGGTAAAATACCCCAGGCATTAGAACCTCATTACAAAACGTGGTGGATTTAGCGTTACTGGGAGCCACACGTACCAGTCACCACTCATCTCGTTAAGAATTCTTTATTATGGCTGATTGCTAAACAGAGGGGAACGGCAACACAGACCAGAGCCCCTCCGACCGCCCTTGCTCCAAAACAACGACGCTTTCTTTCCTCTTGAAGCTCTTCAGCAAACTCATCCACGGCATCCCTCCGTGGCAGGCCTCCCGCCCTCCAGCACAGCCCCGAATGTCCCCTCCTCAGCCCCACAACGACACCACCCTGGTGCACAACAAACGTGCTGTGGCGGCGGATCAAGCTGAACTTGCATGCCAGAGCAAGGGCCACCACAGCACAGCCCTTCACCAGCTTTAGTGTTCAGAGTAAGAGGGAAAGGAGTGTTCCTCCTCCTCCTCCCAGAGCAGCAGCTCGGTGGAAGGCTGCCCCAGCTCTGCAAACAGGGAAACTGCCGGCAGCGGCAGTGGGCAGGCTGGGAACCCGGCAGCAGGATTGTAGCAGCTCGGTGGAAGGCTGCCCCAGCTCTGCAAACAGGGAAACTGCCGGCAGCGGCAGGGGGCAGGCTGGACACCAGACAGCAGGTTTGTCTCGCAGCCTGGATTTCTCAAGGCGCACCAGCCGCCGGAAGCCCTCTGCGAAGACGTGCCCGAACCGTTCGTATCGGAAGGCACTTGACAAGCAGGAAAGAACCTGCCGAGCACTGTCAGTGCAAACCCGGGTGCCCTGTGAGCAGCACAATTCAGGGCAGGTGCCCACACAGCGTGGGCTGGTACTTCAGAGTCTCCTCTCCTTGTCAGCCCACAGACTGCCGGCGAGGGACACGCAGCGAGCAAGAGCTGCCTGGCTCAGGACGGACTCAGAGGAGAGGGCCAGGAGGGGATCTCAGTGAACAGGAGCAGCAGGACAGCTCTGGGTTAAACCACCCCTTCCTGTCTGCGTCGGCTGTTCAGCACATAACTCGACAACACCACTCAGCGCCTCCTGAGCTGCCATCTAGAGAGCCTCAGAAAGCAGCCTGAGCACCAGCAGCTCCGTCTGGCCAGAACTGAACGTGTGCAGAGCAGTTAGCAACAACCCTCTGGTTACACACCACAGAACGGTGGAGCTGGAAACACAAGTTCGAGCTGGCCAGTTCCCAGAGCAGTGTCCTTCCAGAGGATCATTCTGCCTTCCTTCAAGACCACTGAAATAGCTCAAATGTGCTGCTTAGATCTAAAATAAGAGCAAGAGAAGACAACAAAGACCCTGCGTTACCCGATATAGCGCCAAGCCCTTCTCTGTAACACCACAAAACTGCAAACAGCCGCTGTCTGTAGAAATACTAAGGAGGGAGAAGTTCCAAATCCCCATCAGGCTCAGAACAGCAGCGCGCTGCTCCATCTACAGTCCGAGGCAGCAAGGCGAGGTGAGAGCAGCACAGGCATTCATTCCCTCCTGCTGCCTGCAGCCTTCAAAAGCTGCCTCGGCCCCTCTGCACACACACGCACACACACGCCTAGAGACAAAAGATGATTACCCCGGTGCGTCATGATCCGCACCGAAGGTCTGCGGAGCCCTCTGAAGACAAGAGCATTGTACGACGGAATGCACGGCACCAGCGGCAGCTGCAGGGACCGCTGCAGGCCACCACGTCTGTCTGCTTCGGAAGGGGAATAAAACCAAGTCCTGCTTTTGGGAAAGCTCTGGCTCTTGCAAAACAAAGCCGTTCCGCTCCAGCTGAGCCGAACGCAGCTCTTGCTGGAGTACCCTCATTATACCTTCTCCCGCCTTTTATCTTGCGCTCCAAACAGTCTCTTTGCCCTCTGTCTGGGGAGACAAGCCAAGCTGCACAGCCAGCCGCCGAGAACTGTCCCCACAGAGGATGGGGCTGCGGTGGGGAGCGCTCCCTTATCGGAAGGCAAACACCGACACGGGCGTTCTGGCTCAGCGATAGGGAGCAGCACTGGTGGGGCCTGCACTCCCAGTACATGAGCCTGCGCTGGGCTGCTCTGGTCTGGAGAGACAGCCCATCAACCTCGACACCACCAAAATAAAAGCAACAGGCAACAAGCAACTGCCATGCTGCCTGGTTTTTCAAATCCACGCTGGTCTCGCCAGCTCTCTCCGGCTCCGCAATACATCTTCTGCTTGGTGCACTGAGCTAAATAAGAGATCACTGAGAAATATCAGCTGGAGTTATGATGAGTCACCTGCCTTCCACATTTAAAGGAAAGAAAAAAAAAGAAAGATGTAAGCGATGTAACCACACAACTCCCACAATGCTTCTGAAAATGAAGGGACTTGTGGCAGAGAGTCTCTGTAAATGTAACTAAGGGAACAAGACAAGTAAGAGATCACTCGTGGCTGTGCCAGTCTGAGGCTGCGAGTAGGAGAGTGGTAATAGCTTTTATTAGACGAGCTGCTGTAGCTGAAGGAAGAAAACACACATCAGAGCACACACATCCCCTTTTTCAGACAGGGAAGTTAAGCACAGGAGCTGTACTTTGCTTTTGAGCACGCTTGGAAAGGACAGTTGCTAGTAGCTGAGGTGGCAATACTCGCTTTAAGGCTCAGTGAAAGAGGACAGAGACTGAATTATCCAAACCCACCTTTGCAGTCTGGCTCACAGACTTGTTTTCCGGTTACCCAGGTTTTTTTCCAAGTCTGAATTTAAGAGAATTTCTCTGTAAACGCTCCGACAGCAAAGGTGACCTCTGACAAGGGGCTTACACATGCCACACTTCTCCAGTCACATTTTTAGGGATATCCTTGAAGATCCCCAACTTGTGATTATTTATCATTTTCCCTCTCATCTATCATTTTGATGAATCAGAAAGCAATTACCGACAGAATAATTCTAAATCTTGACACTGCAGCTACAGACCTGCCAAGCTGTGACAGCTTGAAAAATGCTTGAAAATGAAGCCAAAAATGAATGACTCTCATCCCCGGATGAGTTCCTGAGCCGTTTGAGACACAGGCTGTCGCTTTGTAAACAACTCCCCCCGCCTCAGAAGGAAGAGGCACGACGCGCCCCGGCAGCACGTGGTCGGGCAGGTCACCACCACACGCCTCCCTCAAAATACCATTCCCAGACCCCGGCTTGACCCAGCACGCAGGGCCCAGCTGATGCTCCGCAACCAGCAGGACACGAGGGCTCAGAGCACCCGCGGGGAGAGGAATTGTTGACAGGATCTATCCATTTATAGAGCTGGCTCTTCATGAGAGGGGACAGAGGGACCGCAGAGGCTGCGCATCTGCAAATGCCACTGAGCTCTGCTGGCGATGCCGACTGCTCAGTGCCCTCCAGCCCAGGCCGAGCAAGCACCTCTCCCTTCTCCAAGGACAGGCTCTGTGGGAGGGGGGGCAAGCAACCCTCTCCCCAGCACCCACCTGAGGTCCTTCTGTCCCCTTCCCAACCCGCTGCCTTCAGACATGGAGGGCTGTGCATAAAGCCCGACACAGATGGGGACAGGGCCACTCAGCAAGTGTCACCCTGGGGAGGAAGCATGGGGGGTC
>NW_010389131.1:39496-39733 GCF_000710305.1 Buceros rhinoceros silvestris
CCGGGCAGACGCCTCAGGGGAGGGCGCCGGGGCAGAGCTCCAGGGCAGTCGGTTCTGGGCTGCCCTCTGCAGAGAGAGGCACCAGCGTGTCCCGAGGAGAAGGGGCACAATACCAGGGCCCCCTCCAGGGCAAGGGTCTGGGGTACAGCCCTCGAGGGCGAGTGATGCCGGGGTGTCCCCCCGCCCCCGCGGTACAGGGCTGGCACTGGAGGGCCGGTCCCCGGATCGGCCGAGCTG
>NW_010389132.1:0-7178 GCF_000710305.1 Buceros rhinoceros silvestris
GGAGAGGTTTTTTTGTTTGGTTTGGTTGGTTTTTGTTTGTTGTGGAGTGTTTTGGGGTTTGTTTTTTTTTTTTTACACTTGCAATAGGGATGGGAGAAGGTGAACACCAGATAAGTTGTTATTTAGGAGTTTTATACTTAGGAACACCAGTTCCTCTCTTCCCGACATCTGTTTTCTCACACTCAGTATTAACCAATACAAGATACAGTTAATAATAACTCATACTAGATCCTTATGATCCTTGCTGAAATAAGGTTATTCCTTCAGAAATACATAAACTGCCACTAATCTGGGTTTCAATCTGACCGATCTACCTAAAGAAATACTTTTCCAAACTAGCTGAGCAGGACGCATGCCCTATGTGGTAAACTGTTCAAGCATTCAGATAACGTCCAGTATTTGATAGGCAGCTTCTGCAACAATTCCCACATAAAGAATAAAAGATAAATAAAATTAACAAATCACTAGTCTTAATTCACTAGGGGAAAAAAAATGTTTGCCATAAAAAGCTAATTTTCCCAAAGGGGACAAAACCAGTGAGTGCTGTCATCAGTTATCAGTCATAAGTAGAACAATAATGGGATTTTCTTAGTGTGGCACATCTCCCCAGATACCTCTCTTTGATCAAACACAAGCTCTTTCCTTCAGTAACTGGACTACATCTTAATTCAATGAGTCTCTTCTGTGTGCTCACTTCTGCTGGAGGAATTTTGGGAAGTAAAGGGAAAATACTAATGATTTCAAGGTGCAGAAGATGAATCCTTTTATCATTACCTATTGATTTAACACCTAACTATAAACTATTTAAATGTTAATTGAATTACTGTGAAATTATTAAAAGCTCAGCAAATACTCCTCGCAAGATACTTACTGGTGCAGAAAATGCCAATATCTGCAAAAAATTATGTAGACAGTGTATTTTTCATATTTGTATGGGTACAGGAGGGAATGAGGAATTTCTGTCTTCAGTTCAACCATTTTCCTTGGTCTAATGTAAGTTCTACTCTCTGGGGAGCAAGTTCATTAAGAAAAACATGTGCTATGGGCGGTAAAGAGTATCTTGTACCAAATCTTTGAGAGCAACGTCAAATATCTACATGGAACACAGAAGTGGTGGTTCCTTGCCACCGATGTGGTTATCCTTACAGAAAAACTGAGTCCTTCCCCCTTCGAAGTGTGGGGAATATTTCACGTGAAAAAAATGCACATTTTCTGTTTGGTTTTCCATAACATATGGATAACATTAGAGAGGGCTTTTATTACAGGATTTTCAACTTTTGAAATACAACACAGATTCCGGGGTGGGGGGGTAATAATGAGGTAAAGGAGAGAGATTGGAAATGAGCGACTAAAACCCAGTACCTACTGTTCACCATTACTTTTCTTCTCTTTAGAAGTAGCTTTTCTTTCAAGGTGATTTATATGGATATTCTGTGGATCACTAAGCACTCTACGCAAGCCAGAAATTCTATGTCAGAGAGTGAAATTAGCTGGACAGCATGTAGCCAGCATTTAGAGAATATATAGACAGAGATCCAGGTAAATACATGGTACTCTATAAATTTTCCTCAACTCTCCTGGCCATTTGGTTGACGTGGCCTCTGAGTACATGCTGGTATCCACCAGACATCCTGCAGTAGGTCCCCATTTGCCCTATAGACAGGGATGGTCAGATGCGGAAGCACTCAACCCCCTCCAGTAGGGCACAGACACTGATTACAAAGAGAAAATCCTACAGACATCGTCATAGACAACACACAAAAACGCCCCATGGGAGACTAATATCCTAATTAAGAATAAAGTCCATCACTGTCTTGAAAGAAAACGTGGAGCAGGTCCAAACAGATGCTTTTACAAATAAAGGAATTTTAAAAAGCCCTGCAGGACTGAAGCGACCTGTATTCCTATTGGTGGAAACAGGAGCATGAAAAGGTGCCTCTGTGAGTGAAACAGGAGCTACCAAGAACCCAGATGTTTAGACAACCAACTCAAAGCCAAAAGTGAGGGAATCACAAAGCGTTGGGAAATGCTGGCAGGATTGTATGCTCTGAGCAGCCTTGTAAAAGACATGATTGTTAGACCTGGCAGTGAAGCTGACCCTGACAGACTTGAAAAAGTCCAAGTTATTCCCACAGTGGTAAGAAACCAAAAATAACCAGGAGGACTGCAGGGAAACAGGCGGGGATGGACAGAAGCTGCAGGCAAATCCTGTTCCTCTTACTATGAGCTTAGCAGACTCTTTCACTGTTATTTCTAGCTGGTAGTTAGAGCTTTTCCCCGTGGAGAAGAAAAGCCCTCTAGCAAGCAGAGAGCGAACTGTGAATCCTTAAAAAAACTGGAGGAACAAATCAATAGAGACCTATTAAAGGGCAAGTTCTGAGAAGACTGCATCCCCGTCAAGACAACACATTACGCATGGTAGAAAATGGGAATTTACAGCACTCCTGAAAACTCCAGTCTCTCTTAAGCTGAGCTTCGAGAAGCGTGCTTTCCTTCCTGTACAGGAATTTGCATTATTAAGTGTATTTGCAACAAGCTTAGGAACTGCAGGAAAACATTTAGTAAATGTAGAGCAGTTTAGGTAGTCCTTGTCAGTGGGAGGGAAGGGATAAGCGAGGAAGTTTGTCATAATGCCATGACGTTGA
This sequence comes from Buceros rhinoceros silvestris, assembly GCF_000710305.1. Lineage (NCBI taxonomy): Eukaryota > Metazoa > Chordata > Aves > Bucerotiformes > Bucerotidae > Buceros > Buceros rhinoceros. The sequence goes on from NW_010389132.1 coordinate 2,646, forward strand.
TGTCAACCAGGAGGAAAGACTTCTGCTCCGGATATTTCAATGAAAGCAAGCGAAAAAACTGCCAGACCGGCCAAAACCCACCAGACACAGCAGAAGACAAAGCTCAAATTGCTTCTTAGTGCTTGTCATTCATTCAAGTAACAGACAAGTGAGTAATACTTAAAACAGAAGCACCTACAGGGCCAAAGAACTAATAACCTTCCTCTAATTTTCCTTTCTCTGTACGTCTTGAGATAATGTGATTTTCCATTAAAGCTACAACTGCGAATTTGTATTGGACGCAGATAAACACACAAATTTATAGGAATGGACCCAGATTTTCATGCGTGCCTTATCAAAATTCTTTGTTGTTTGTTCCAAACTTCTAGACAGATGAAAATTACTCATGCTGGGGAATGCTTCAAAGTGATTTTTGATACAGGACATCAGCGCTTCCACCCTGGACGTGACAGTAGATTTCAGATTTCTGTTTTCCAGCAAAGCACATTGACAAGAACAGAGATAAAGAAGACAAACCTAGACACCAGGCATTAGTACATCATACTTCTGCTTCACTCTGCACAAGTTCCTCTCTAGCCTGGAATGTCAAAATGTGACCACAATGCTGAAGCCTCTCACTGGACACACTGATTACACTGTAAGAGCATACGACTTGTAATTCCTCCCAAATCAAGATGAACACCAATGAGTTCAAGGTGAACAAACAGAAATTCTTACTCTTTGTGAAAAATCTAGCATTTGAGGCCTACATCTTTGGAGAGAGATTTGCAGACCCCCCAGCAGAGATGGTAAATCAGCCTGGTTGTCTAGACTGAACTGGAGAAAGGTCGTCAAGGATCTGCTTAGAAACCACTAAGACCACCTGAGTTAGGGTGAACCGGACGGAACAGCCCAGAGGAGTGGGGCCACCCCAAGGGGCAGTGCAGTGACGTGCCTGGCGGAGAGCAGGCTGGGACCACAGCATGGGGATGGATAGGGAGAACCTTTGGAATGCCCATTGCACAGGAACGTTTTAACCCAGCAAATGGGTAACATTATATGTATCTTCCTGAGGACAAAGCTATGAACGTGTAAAAAATTAATACCATGAAAAAGATTACTGGGACTTTGAAGAAGTTTCTTAATTTTATTCTTATTTTTTAACCTCTTTCCTGAAGCTGCTTTGAGGAGGACTGTTAGAGTGAACAATCCCAACATTTTCTGTATGTTGTTTTTATCCTGCCTATTGATTTTCTGCCAGAGAAAGCCTGGAAAAGACTTGCTCACACATACCTACGATATTTCTACCAGGCTTTAACTATGGGCACAACTTGCAGAACTCCACGTGTGCAGGTCAAAGCACAGCTAGGATGGGGATCCCAGTCATATGCGCATTTTAATTACTCAAATGTCTCCAGTTTGAGAGTCTGCTTGAAATGAATATACTTTTCTCAGAAGCATTTTAGGAATTCCATGTGTAAAGCAACACTAGAAGAAACATTCTGTTAGTTTTCTGCCTCGGACTTGAAAAGATGATAAAAGGAAAAATCTTATGAGTTTAATTGGGAAGTATTCACACTTGTGACACGTATTTAAAGCTTTAAGAAAACACTTCTCAACAATATCTTTCTGAAGTTAGTAAGTGTTATGCTAGTTCTTTCCTTCAGCCCAGGAGCTTATGTTCAAACCCTGGATTTAGCCCCACCAAGTTTGACATTTTCAATAACTATTTACTGTGTGACAAATCTGCCTGTAATTCCTCACACTGCTGCATCACAAACCCTCACCTTTCACAGGGACAGCTTCTTTAAAGCCAACAAACTTTATTTTTTTCTTTTTAGATGGAAGAAGTGAGCAAGAAGGACAACAGGTGGGATACCAAATATTTCTTGTGTTAAAATGTCAGTCAAGGCAGTCTGAAATTTACTGCTCTGCATATTTATATTTTTACTTATTATTTTCTCCAAGAGAAGGAAAACCTTCAGCAAATGATTATGCTGCCTCAAGAATAAGTGGTTAATGCTGAAAAATGGTTCCTCACTACTCAGTCTTGGAAATCAGAGCCTCACTAATCATGAAAATAAAACTATTAATTTTATGGAAAACACACAAACCCACCCTAGGGCTCTGTTTCAGCACTTTCCAAACTCTGGCAAACCCTTTAAGAACCCCTTTGCCCTGGCCTGTGTTACATCCCCTGGGCAGAAACAGTGCTGAAGTGGGGCTGTCTGGGGTGGCTGTGGAGTAAAGCCATCTCCCCAGTAACGAGGAGGCAATAGACATAGGGTGAAGCTGGTAAGGATGTGGTGGGTGAAAAAAATGAATTGTGGGACTGGAGAACATAATGTGTTATTGAAAAGGGTTTTTTTCAAGTAGGATCCATTGTTAGCACAGGAAGAGCTTAGAGCTCTTCTTCACATCAGTAAGTTCCTACTGCAGGTCAAAGTGTTCTTGGGAGCTGCTACGCCATGCCAACAGATGCTTTGTGCTGCCCAAGCACTAGGTGGCCACAGCACAGCATTCCAGTTGTGGAAATGGGCCTAGATAGCCTTGACTTTCAGGGGTGTTAAAAAAAAATAGGGCAATTTACCATTTACGTAGACTGGTGAGAATAAAATCTTGGCAAGTGAGCTGAGGGGAGTCTACTTTAAATTCCACTATCAAGTTCACCTGATCCATTAGTCAGTCAACTCAGGAGAATGGCAAAATTACTTATTCCAGTATTTTATGTTCCTGTGATGCATCTGGATTCTATGCTGCAATTACAGAGGAAAAATAAACCCCATAAAAAATCTGTTCAGCGCATAAAAGTGGAGATTACCCGTAAAAATCCAGATTTACCTTGCAATGGTATTGTGTGGTCCTGTAACCTAGAGGCTAACAGCTCACTGGAGGGTGAACTTGAAAGGATTCCTAGCCACATTTTTTCCACAGAAGGGAGTTTCACCATTACACATTATGTTTGTTTAGTAACTTTCTAATTCAAACTTGTCTGCAGACACAAAATGCCCCGTTCGGTTATTGGAATAGCTGAAGGACAGAACAATGCAGTAGAACTAATGACTACACTACTTTGCTGTAACTTCTAGCAAGACTTGCAGAATATTTTAGCTTATGAATTTCCTTAAGTGAAGTAAGATTTTTGACTTTTGTGACATCCTTTCAATTTTTACCCTTCGCCTTCATTTAATTTAACAAAGCCCAAGGTTACAATTTCTCCAGTATGCTACAGCTTGTCTTACAAATCCCCTCCGAAAACCAGACTTTAGCCAATCCTGGCAACACTCTAATTAAGTTCAGCAAAAGGAACAATGAGCAAATAAAAATGATCAGTTTAAATGAAATCCAGATTACCCTGCCAGCAAAAGAAATGCAGTTTCCATCACAGAAATGTCAGAACAGTTTAAGGATTAGAACTCAGTCCGCAGGAAATAAGATACAACTTTAAAGATCAGCTAATTGAAGTTTCCACTTGCCTACGGTCAGCATTACTCGGCATATTTTATGACACATGGCTTAAATGTATGTCATGGCCCCGAATACGCCAACGGGCTGCAATTCCCACATCTGCCCTCTCCTGAGACCCCCAATTCTGCTCCTCGTCCATGGCCTAGGGGCTGTATTTCAGCTTAGAGATCTTAAAGTGTCACAATTTAAGTAATCTGTAGTTATTAAACAATTTCACCTGCAGCAAAATACATCCTGATCATTGCAGACAGTAATTATTTTGCAATACATTGATTACGCGGTCAGAACGTGTCACACTTCGAAGGCGTTACTTGAAGAGAAAAGGTCAATATTCGTTTCATTCTCCCTTTAATGGGGATTTCCATTGGCAGTGAGGTTAGAGGGAGGAAGGAAATTAAATACTTTGCTTATTGCAGAGGATTGAAGAATAACAAATGGATTATTTCTGAAGTCATAGGGTTTAGTCATTCGTATTTAACTAATGTGTAAGAGCTCACCAATGACACACATTTACAAACCATACTTGAGACAACAGGATTTTAAAAACCCAACCAAACAAATAGAAACTATTAAAGGGATGAAGTGTAAAACTGTGTAAACTGATAAAAACAGTAAAAGCTGACTCTGATGGAACACTAACACACAACAGCCCCATCATCGATTCATCATGCAGTTATGTCTCTCTGAACCTTGTTATAGTACATAAGGAACTCAGGTGGGTATTTTAATTTTAAGAAGTTTGCTGCACTCAAAATTTCCAGAAGGGCTGAACAGAGACAACATAGTCTGGAAAGCCAAGAATATACTAGTAGTGTAATCAAAACCAGAATGCTCTAGTCAAATTGTAACACACGGTAGTTGCTAGTGCAGTTACAACAGCGCTGACAGATACAGTCCAAGCTGGTACAGGGATGCCTCGCTTTAAGCTTGCCCCACCAGCTGGGGGCAAGCACAGGCAAAGGCAGGCTAACGAGCCTAGAGCCTGTGGCACAGGGAAGAGCCCTGCGCTGATCTTTCGCCGACGGGCTTAGGCAAGCCCTGGTCTTTGTCAGGTCCTTGTCAGGGTGGCTGCAGCTGCCACAGATG